>NC_046660.1:32550631-32552290 GCF_010883055.1 Belonocnema kinseyi | reverse complement strand
AGAGCTCCAAGGAGATTATGTTGAAAAATAAAAAAAAATTTACCCAAAAAAAATTGTTTTTATACTTCATTCTAAGGACTTATTGAACTACCCTCGTAGCGTGAAATCGATCTGAGGTACTTTATACCCTAGGGCCTAGGGCCTAGGTTTTATCAACGGGTTGAGCAATTAAAAATTAGTTAGAAAACGGCTGGGTATTCTAAACTTACCGATTAATGATTATTTATAAAAAAAAAAACTTTTAAAAAACGTTAAGGATCCGCAATATTTCGTACAATTCAAATTTGTCTCTTATGGTGTTATCTTCGGTGACGGCCTAAACTACTTCACCCTTAATGATTAATTCTTATTTTCCGACGAATTCTGAACAATATACTGAGAAACGTAACGGTTCATAACAAATCATTGCGTTTGAATATTAGATTAACAAAAAGCTAACTGTTCCATGTCGTGCCACCCCTAAATATTAACCGATTTGGTTAAAAAATGTGCATGATTTTATTGACGTTATAGCGTTGTAACGAAGACAAAATTTACTGGAAAATTTTAATTTAAAAAATGTCCTATCCTATATATTTCCTTTTATTGACAACATTTTTAAAAGAAAAAGAATCATCGGTTTTAATAAGACAAATTTGAATCAAGTGTCACAAGCATCAAATGTTTCTTCTGTTTGACTGTTTAAACGGTTTCTACACTAAGGCTTCTATTATTAATGGAGAGCGTTATGCACAAAGAGACCAGGGCACCTTGGTGACAGAAAAACATAAAAGAATACTAGCGGCAAAGAATTACGACCTTACGTTATGAAGTTGTCTTGGCGCTTGGTCTCTTTATGCATAACGCGGCCCATTTGTACTTAGTTCTTGTCAGCCCAGTTTACAGATGAAAAGTGCAAAAGCTTCACGAGATATCGCAGTAAAATAGGGATCAGGGTATCGTAACAAAAGACTCTTTCTTTTAGAGAGACACACACGAAAAATGGAGATAATCAAACCCATTAGCACTAAAAAAAATCATTCTTAGCACCAAGTTAATTTATTTACTTGAATCCTATTTCTTAGCATCAAGCAAATATTCTTTAACAGAACTAATTCTTATTTAAACCAGGCATATATCTTTTGTTGATCTAAAAAAATGAATTCTTTGGCTGTGTTTTCTTGATTGAAATACATATTTTTTACATTCAAGAAAATGATTTCCTTAATTCAAAAGGTCTAGATTCGTCGAAATGTGATTTGTCGTTCAAAGAAATATATATTTGATTCAAAGAATTCGATTCTTTGAACTGATTCGGGAGACGATTGAACAAATAATTTTTCCATACTTGAATCAAGAATTTAGGTTTATTTACATCAAAGATATAATAATTTAATTCAAAATAATATTAATTAAATTACAATTTAACCCTTAAACGGCCAAAACGCCACTACCGGGACACTGCTTTTCAACGGCCAATGACTAAGACTATTCGACACTAAAAAAAATTGAGACCCATATATTTTTATTGCTTAAGATCTCCTCTTTCCGACGGTATCAATGAATTCCTCAAAAAACTTATTTATTATCCCAAAATGCAGTTTAAACAAAAAAAAACGTGATTTTTCGTGCCTATTTTTTTTTGTGAACCATTTTCCAAAGCTTTTCGAGTCTGTAATT
>NC_046660.1:32543587-32550531 GCF_010883055.1 Belonocnema kinseyi | reverse complement strand
ATCTAGTCGGGAGTGGTGCTGACTGAAAACAGATGATTTGGAGCGATTCGCGCGCCATCTGTTGGTCATTCTAAGGACTTATTGAACTACCCTCGTACGTATCTTTATGGCTGCGTATCTTTTTATTCGATCAACACGGTAAATTCTAATTCCACAAAAGAAAATCAGTGTATCATAAAGATGGTACCTTAAGATATGTCCTGAAAAATGTTTAAAACGACTTATCAGTCATTGAATAACCATGTAACAGTTATATTATTATTCAGAGGTGTGGTCTCAACGGGTTAAACAATCTTAATTTGTTTAGACTTTTGTTATTTTCAAGTTAGTCGCGAAATTAATGTATTTTGTAAACAATCCTTCGGAATAGAATTTTCCTACATAATTTATAATTACTTTCACATATTGATCATTATTCCAATAGATCAACAGTAATCATTTTTGACACAGAAGTGAAAATAAACTGCTCGTAGGTGTAGATTTTGGGCAGATTGACCTCTTTGGATTTTCGGGGTACTTTTCGGGGCACCACGAGGGTTTATTGAGGGTTGAAAATTCATATAATTGATGCATATAATTTTCAAATTGCACATTTTCTTGACATAAGAAATATTTTTTTAGATCAGAAAAATAATTGTGTCCTCATTCGTAACGTATTCGTATTTGAGGAAATCTTCATCTTTTATGTACAACATTTTTACCTTAAATCTATATTTTTCGAAATTAAAAACAAACTCATTTAAGAAAAAGTCAATAACTTAATTTTTTCTATCATTCTGCACCAAACATTCTTTATATGATTTTCAACTGAAAGGCTAAAGGAACCCTTAGATCAAGTATTAAGTCAATATTCCTGGGTAAACTTTTCTGAAGTATAAATCTCTTTTAATTAGCATTTTTTAAACATTTGAAGCTTTTATTTTAGGTTAGATTATCCTGAGCACATGCAAATTAAAATTCGGCAATTTTAAACCCCTATAATTATTCAATTTTTAATATTTTTATCATGAAAGGTTTTCATTTTAAAAGTTCCGTATATTCTTTCTTATTTTGAAACGAACTTTTCATTTAAATAATTGAAAGGTCAGAGTTCCGAGATAAAAATTAAGAAACTTGTAATAGAAAAAATTTCACGTGGAAGTTTCATGTAATTATCATTATTAAAATTTAAGTTAAAACTCATGAAATTTCTGTAATTAAATTTCAAAGTAAAGCCATGGAAATTTGGTTACAATAACTTATTTTTAAGTTATGGTTTCGTATGAAATTATCATAAATATCAAATAGGTTTGAGATCTTCTGTTAAATAGTTTAAAAATACGTTATTTTTATGAAGAACTATATACCATCGAAAATTCCAACTGCATCCTGTAGATTCAAATTTCATACTTTTTTATATTAAAACTTTTCATATTCAACAATTTCTATCTAGAAAGTTTTAAATTAAACATATTTAAATTGAAAATGGGAATTGATAAAATAATTTCTACAAATTGAAATCTTTCAAAAGTTCATTAGTTTAATTGAAAAATTTCTTACGAACTTTAAAATCTAAAAGTTGTTAATTTTCACAATTACAAGTTGGGTGAACTAAAAGTGGAAAATGACTGAGACCGAATGTGGTCAAATTTTGACAATCACCCTTAAATACCTTTGCTGAGTTTTACAATTTCCTGTTTTTAATTAAGTATATATGCAATGAAAATATATCTTTAAAATAAACGAAAAGCATTCAGAGTGGAAAATTTTTACATTGAATGTTTCAAAATTAAAATTTTTTTTTCAAAGTGTCTGATCTTGAGTATTTTGGAATTGTAAGTAGAAATCTAAAAAACGAAAACAAAATGAACAATTTATCAATGCAATAATGTAAAAATGTCTCGATTACTCTATTATAAATGAAATATTCTATATATGAAATACTCTGAAGATATATGTAAATCAAATTTTAATTTTAAAGAAGTAAAAAAAATAATTTTATTTTCTGCAAATTTAAGGGATTTAAATTGAAGATCTTTAATTCGAAGTCTGAAAATCAAACAATAATTTTATATTTCCATAGGGAGAAATATTTTCGATATTTTATAATTTTTTCGCCTGGGTTTGAAGACTTCAAAATTAAGTATTCTGACTAATTTTTGGTTTGTAGACTGGTCAGTGTACACAGAAAAGAAATGAGCCTTGAATGAACACAAAGTTCGATTGAATACGTAAGATAAAATATTTTCTTCATCTAAGAACATTTTTATTGTCTGAGGAAATTATATTTAGATAAAGAAACTAGATTTTCTGCAATCAAGTACATTTTCTTGAGACAAGAAAATATTTTATCATCCGGATTCAAACCAATATTCTTTCGATTTAATGCCAATTTCTTTTCCTTGTAGTTGAATTTTGTTCAGTAAAAACCGTTTTTGTGGACTAAAGTCTCTTGATTGATATATTAATAGAAAAATTGAAAAAATATATTAATATATTTTTATTGGTTCTGCACGATTAGGGAAGGTTTGCAATGTCGTGGCTGTATTATTTATTTCTAAATAGCAGCTACAATTTTGGAATGGAAATATAAAGAATGCGGCACAAATGAAACACTTGTTGACAAGAGTGAAAGAAACTTTTTGAGATGGTTTGTCCATAGAGAATGAAAAGAGAACGATTGACGAAACAAGTATATATAGGTAAAGTAAATGGTACTGCTTCGAAAGACATAGTGCGCAAAAGAATGGTGGGATGTGTGAATGAGACTCTAAGTTGACAAGATATAAAAAGCTATTGTCGAAACACAAAAGCTTGTATGAGAAGATGTATGGATGTAAATGAAGCTAAAGTAGTATGTCAGGACAGAAAAGTGTGGAGAAAACTAGTCTATAAGTGGTGAGATTTACTTAGTGGATGTGATTAGAGTAAAGAGTATGGATGTTACTATGGGATTATCATTCAGTTTACACCTTTTGTGTGATCTATGACATATTATGACTTTGTGAATCTCTTCGCCTGGGGTGATTGATAGAGAGATTGATCAGCGACCTTTGTCGGAGCGGTGTGGCTGTGTTGGAATTCTAGATTGATTTAAAATTTGCACCTCCTGGACCTCCCTTTCTCGCATTCCTGATATGAATTCTTTTATCCCCGGCAGTATAAAGATGCTAGAACCGAATGATTTACTCTTACCCTGAAACGGATTTGGCTTAATGGTATAATAATAATAATAACAAAAATGTTTGGTGTGTCGTGAAGTAGTGTGAGATTTACGAGCGGGGTTTGCTCGCTGTTAGTCACATTGCATTACGGTTTCGGTCCGCGTTCTCTTTCGTATAGAAACTTTTTTTAAAGGAGAGCAACTCAACTTGCATCGTGGTACCAACGATAAAACTCTTGCTAGCGCTCTAAGGATGCAGGCAAACATGACACAGATACGATAATGCCAGCTACGGCTTCAGGCGGTGAACAAGTCGTGCAACCGCCCCGAGAAGCTCAAGGACCCCAAGGAGCGAGAAGTCGAGATTTACCTCCAAGAAGAATTTTATTACGTATTTACCTTCTCTGGGTGGTGTGAAAAGTTTTCTCTCTACCTGTATCTTAATCCTTTGCGTTGCGTTGCGTTAGTGGCTGTTTACCAATTTTCGGCTCTTCCGCAATCAAGAGAAGAAAATTTTCCCATCAATTTCCTGGGTGGTCCTAGGGGAGCGGTTCCTAATGTGGCCCACACATATTTAAAAAAATTAAGAATTCTGAAAAAACTTAGGACAAATAATTGAATTGATTAGCGCATTGAATGATGGCCGAAGGGAAAATTATCGAATTTAACTCTCATCACTTACACGAGGTCAGAATGACCCCTGCATTAACTCTAAGACTAAAATTTCAATAGGATTTTGAGAATTTTTTCATACATCACAATATATTTTTCGTTAAAAAAAATCAGAATCTAATTTGTATATATTAAATAGAGTCTGTGAATTTTTTCAAGTTGAAACCATGCATACGATCAGTATGACACGTGTCAAAGTCAGCTGAGGGCAATTTGACCCCATGTAAGTAATATGTCGTTTTTCAGAGGTATCCGTGATGAGGATTTAAGTAATTGTTTCGTGTTTATTCTAAAAAGATAAGTCAAGTAATTTTTTCACGTTTTGTGGTTATCACTGTAGTGCGACAATAGCAATTCAAAACAAAGTATTTAGCAGTAAATTTGTCATTTATTTGTCTTATCTATATCTTGAAATTTTTTTAGATGCCTTAGGACTTTAAATTAAAGTAAAGTTAATTATTGTGGAGCATGATACTTTATTTTGTGCACAGTTATAGAAATTCATAGTTAAAAATAATGCATAAATTTTGCTGCTCTACTAACAAAAAGTCCCTTTTTAATTTGCTATTACAAGGCCTAAAAATAACGTGTTTAATTGATTTCAATATAATTTGTCTATATATTGAGTAAATCTAATATATCGCACTACATGCTCTATATTTTTCTGCAATAAAATCGCTTGCATAATTATTTAAATTGAGTAATAGATTTTGGTGCGCCACATTTGGTGCCGCTTCCCTAATTCATTAAAAATTTGAAAGTTTCTAAAAATTCCGAGAAATTATTATCATCGTGAAAATATAGGAAAAAATGTGGGTTTTTTTTAGAAATGCAAGGTGGCCGCAGGTAATCAAAAACCTGGAAATCAGGGGAAGTCAGGTAATTTTGTTGGCCTGAGAAAGCCAGGGAAATGTCAGGGAGTTTGAAAAAAATATAAGAAAAGTCATTTAATTTCTGTAAGAAGCACTTTAAGTTACTTTCAAGAATAAACAGGATCCCACACACTCACTTTCAGTCACTTTTTCATAAATCACTTATGAGTCACTTTCTTAAAATTAGTAACGTTTCTATCAAAAAGTTAACCCTGGGTATTTTATAATATTTTAATGGATTATAAGGGATTTTTTCACAAGAAATGAGGGATTTCGTAGGTTTTCAGAGATTTTCAAATATTAAAAGGAGTTTTCAAAACTTTTTAACAAGTAAAAGATTTTAAGATATTTTAAAAGATTATAAAGAATTTTAAATAGATTTCAGGATTCTGAAGGGCCTTAAAATATTTTATGTTATTTTAAAAAAATTACAAGGAATTTTCAAGAGCTTTCAAAAGTTCCAGAACGTTTCCACAAAATTCAAAGAATTTGAAATATGTGAAATATCTTAAGGTACTTTTAAAAACTCCAATTAATTTTCACGAACTTGTAAAAATTGCAAGAGATTTCAAAAGATTTGTCAAGGATTTGTAATGTTATAGAGTAATTTAAAAGATTGCAAGGAAGTTGCAATTGATTTAAGTAATTTAATGAGATTTCAAAGCATTTAAAATATTTTTGTTTTTTTTAAAAGATATAATGGCATTTTCAAGAGCTTTACAATGTTTGAAAAGATTTTAAAAGACTTAAAAATATTTCGAATTATATGAAATACTTTAAGGAATTTAAAAATATTCCATGTAATTTTCAATTTATTTTTGTTACTTTGAAGGGATTTTTAAGGAATTGAAATATTTTAGGGTATTTTAAATAATGTCAAGGCATATTCAAGAAATTACCAAAAATTTGAAGGAATTTCCATTTGTTGAATGATTTTTAGGGACTTAAGAGAGTTAAAAAATTCGAAGGAATTTTATAATATTTCCGTGGATTTCAATGATTTTAGTGGAATTCCATAGTTCTCAAGCGGTTTTAATTAATTTTCCAATAATTCAGAAAATATCACCAAGTTTTATAACTTTTTACAGGATTTTATAATATTTTGATACATTCCAACAAATTTATTTATCTCATAAGAAGTGAGGGGTTTCGTAATGTAGCGAAGATTTGAAAAGATTTTAAAATATTTTTTGCATTGAATTTGAATTAATTTCATTTTATTTTAAATTCACCTTCATTTTTTGTAAAGGCACCTTGAATTTTTTTTAATTCTTCTTAATTATTTTGATTTTCTTTTAATCCACATGAATTCTTTCAAATTCAATCCATTCTACCCAATACAATGCATTTTTCTGAATTTGTTCTAGTTTTTTTTTTAATTCATCTTGAGATCCATACAATTTTCTTTGAATTCATAGGCGTTCCATCTAAATTTATATAATTCCGTCGAATTTTTATAACTCAGTTCAAACTTAATAAATTCATTTAATTTTTTTTAGATTTTTAAATTGTTTTTAATTCCCTTCAGTTGTTTTTTAGGTAATCTTAATTTTAAAAAATTTTCCTTAATTTCTTTTAATTTGTTTCAAATGTTGACGAATTTGTATTGAATTCTTTTCATTTGACTTAAATTCCACTCAATTTACTTCAACTTTGCTGAAATCAATAAGATTTTTTTAATTACAAATTTGTCCTTGAATGCATTTTATATCTTTCATTTTAACTTGAATGGCTTCAAAGCCTTACATATTGCATTATTCGCAGTATAAAAGAACATTAGTCATATCACTAATGCACATCGGCCAGTTTTATTCACTTTTTGTGTTTGAAATGAGTCACTTTTATTCAATTTTTCCGTTTAAATAGATCACTGTTTCACTTTTTACAAGTAATTTAGGATGTGACAGCCATGATAATAAAAAATAAAAATTTATAAATTTTCATTAAAATTTTTTTATTTCATTAATAAAGGATTCTATATTCATAATCATACAAGATTATAATGTGGGCTGTCAATATTGATGACCAGGAAAAAAGAAAAATTAGTCATGGAAAAATCAGCTAATTAAAGGCGTTTCTATTTTTATTTTTATCGATTAAAAATGTGAGCAGCATTTCAGAATTTGTAACTTTCCACTCTTCTTCAAAAATACTTCATATTTAAAAAATTCTTCAAAGATTTTTTATTTGTTGGCTCCTCCAGAATTTTGTATTCAGATGAAGCTTTCTTTCAGTTTTAGACTTATTCTAATTGAATA
>NC_046660.1:32540463-32543487 GCF_010883055.1 Belonocnema kinseyi | reverse complement strand
TCATTTTGTGATTAGAGGTAAAGTGAATTTTACTTGAGGGTTCGTCGTTCCAGGAAATGGAAGTTTGGTTACCCTTTCATCCCTGGGGACTTGTTCTATACCAGATCGTACTTTCGTGTAGCACTCGCTCACATTACTTTAAAATGTCGCAGATAATCTGAGTAGTGATGTGCGACAGGCAAACGTGAATTCGATTTTTCCAGTTGGAGGGATAAGGCAAAGAATTACTTTCTCCAAAGGAGCTTGTGTGCCAAAGAAGACCAAAGGGAAAATGAAAGGGTCTGGATGACGAATGTTTGGTTATAATAGGCTTCCCATTCGTCGTCTATTTCCCAGTAAAAGAACCTGCGTTTTTTAGACAAGTTGACGACAAATCTCTGTCTCACTGGAACGAGTCCTTTCTGACAAAGTATTCTTCTTGGTCGACATAATATCTTCCTCTGACAAAAAATATAAAAAAAAGGGTAAAAGGAAAGTGTATTTGTAGATAAGAGTAAGACGCAAAACTTTTCGTATGAGTAAATTATTCAACGAAATCTTTAATTTGACTATAGCAGGGTTGTTTATTATACTGATTTCAAAATTCTCTGTCTTTTCCCTCATCAATTTTTGATTTTCTCTAACCTTTATATATTTTTCTTTCACGTACTTTTATAAAATTACACCTTGGGGATCAATAAAGACAATTAATCTAACATTTTTAATTCTATATCCAAAAGGATGAGTTTTCTAAAACACAGTTGAATTTTTAGCCTAAAATATAAATTTTTAAGAAAAATGTTTATTTCCAACAAAATTGTTGAATTTTAAGACCAAAAATTAATTTTCTGCAAAAAAGTTGTGTTTTAAAAAACAAAAAAGTCAAATTTTCAATACAAGAAAAGAATCATCCAACACAAAATAAAAATTTGCAAGCACAAAAAAAGTCTTTACATTTAAAGTTAAGAAAGTAATTTTAACATTAGAAAAGTCTAGTTTTTAACAAAATAGTTGAATTTTCTACAAAAGAATGAAAATTTTAATTAAAATAATAAATCAATAAATAAAAAATTTATATTTTAACCAGATAGTTTAATTTTCAATGAAAGGTTAATTTTTTACTAAAAAAAAGTTTTCAGTAAAATGTATGGAGTTTTAACTAAAAATATAATTTTTTCACCAACAATAGGATAGTTAAATTTTCAGTTAAAAAAACCCAAAAAGAACGAACTATCAAATGATCGTTAAATTTTCAACCAGGAAAGTTTTTCTTTTGCCAAAAAGACACATATTGAACAAAATACATGAATTTGCAACCAAATAGTATATTTTGTAACTAAAAAAGATAAATTTTCAACTTAAAATAGAATAGTTGATTGTCAATTACGAAAATTAAAAATTATTTAATAAAAAATTAATATAAAAATTGATATTTCGATTTATGTTTTTAAATGTTTTTAATCTTTTACACATTCAGAGTCGTGTGCTTTATATAGAAGTATTTTTTTCATGTCTGATCAATATATTGGAGATAAAAATGGTTTAAATATTGTCTTATTTTCACTTAACAATCTCTGTCAAAATATTGCGAATTTTCAAAAAAAGAAACCACCACATTATTTAGTATTCCAAACACTATGCAATATCAAAAAAGAAAGAAAGTCGGTAACTAAATTTTCGATTTTCAAATGAAATGCTCCATGTAGGCAATGCAAAACTTCAAAACTGCAGCAAAAATCTGTAACTTATGAAAGTACCGCCAAAGTTTTTCTCGGAATAGGAGGCTGATTTTCATGAATTTTTCCACCGGGTAGCAAATTCTTTCTTGGATAGCGTGAAAATTCTGTCACAGAAGTCGAAAAGAGAATGAGAAAGAGAAAGAGAAAAGGAAAAAGAGAGACCGTGCAGGACTACGTATTATGGAAATTCTTCGAAATTTCTTCGCGGTTGAATCCGTGTCGATATCACAAGACGAATCGCGAGCCTGTGTCGAAGTGATGTAAAATTTTCACATGCCCGCCCGTGGCATTCCACGTGAATTCACTTCCGGAATGCTTCTTCAGTATCTCCGAGATAGTTTCTCAATAGACAAAGGCAAGATACTCCGAAAGGTGAAATATCGTTTAATACGCTGAACGCCAGAGGTTTTTGCATTCCTTGGAAATTCTTTGCATTATTAATTTCTCGAAGATGTCCACTGCTTTTTCTGGAGAATCTCCTTGATATTTACTCGGAAAGTATCCGACCATGTACTTTAACTTTTATACCTAGTTGTGCTATTGTCAAAAAAGGTATTTATCATTTAGGGTGGACCTCTGTGGGGCCCCCTACTAAGTGATACGGACCTGAGCATCTTCAGTCGACTAGTTTAGGCAGTAGCGTGAACGTCTCACCACGTACGCTTCGCGTTTCGCGATGTCGGAATGCGCTGAATGAAGAGTGTGTATTTAATTTTGTCAACAACTTGGCCATTCATTTTTCAAAACCATCGTTATGATTTTGTTTGAGAGTAGTTGTCCTTTAGTGGAAAATAACCCTCGTTCTCGCAGCCCTGTAAAAGTCAAAACACCTCAAAATGTGAAACTAGGAAGGTGTTGGGCACCATTGATACGCTCAATAAAGTTAAACGGTAAACAAAGAGTATTAAAAAGAAGTTCTGGAGCGGAGAATTCAGAAATTTCTGGTGAAACACGGTCTGAAATAACTTCGGCAGCCCCCATACATTCCTGACCTATCTCCCTGTGATTTTTGGCCTGCCCTGGCTGCCCTGTGACCTACTCTCAGGGCAGTACCTGCGTGCTTGGCCAGATCATCCCTTTCCTCAGGGGTCCTTTGTTATAAAATGGGAAAAAATGTGAGATTAGAAAATTTGTAATTTTGCGATGAGTGACTTAAAAGTAATATATTTGGCATCTACGTATTGTTCCGATTCCAAAGACATGAAATTTGTCTATAAAGGTTGAAAATTTGAGAAGTATTTAGTATTAAATTGACTGTCAATCTGATGTTTCTTGATTATAAACTCCTTCAAATTTTTAACTTTTC
>NC_046660.1:32537383-32540363 GCF_010883055.1 Belonocnema kinseyi | reverse complement strand
ACATTAAGGTACACGAATAGACCGAAAAGTAGTAGAAAAAATTAAGTCGGGTGGAGCCTGACCATACCTGAAAATGAAGCAAAAAGTTTGCCGACCACTGCTTTAGAAGGAAACAGATTTCCGTCCGTAGATGAATTAAAACAGAATGCGACAAAGAAACTATTTGCTATTCCGAAAGGTGACTTTAAGGAGTAGGATATCACCGTCATTGATCAGAATGATTTCTTACTCCTGGTGCACCACAAGGTCGGATACTTTCCGAACCGACCTCGTACTTTCAATTCAATTTTCTAAGAAATTTTCCTTTAATAAACTCGCAAATCCTGCATTCTTCTCTCTGTGGTTTTATTCCCTAATATTTAGAACATACACAATTCAAAATTCAATAATTACAATTTTCTAACCCCTAAGAATTGACAAATTTATAAAGTAAAAATTAAATAATTTAATAAATTACTTTAGCTAATATAGATATACATCAAAAAAATATCTACGTTTGTTAATTACCTTTAAAGCTAAAGTAATAACGATAATAATTTATTTCATGTGCGAAGTTAGCAAAAACCCAAGAATGGTTAATGAGGTCTCTAGAGGTTATTGAAAAAAATCAGTATAAATTGTCATTTTTATAGCCTTTTCTCATTGTTCTGTGATTTAATGTAGACACTTTCAATTATGAAACGATAATTATATTGTTGACGGTTTTCAAACTTGCTTGTCTCAATTTGTAATGCCCATAAAAAAGTTGTTATCTGCGTAGAATGAAAATAAATATAACTTTTAATAGTTAAGATAGAAAAAGAGATTTTGCAATTATTTTCTCGAATATTTTACTGTCGTTATAGACATTTTGGTTTGAGGGATTTTAATTATTGCCAGATAAATCAAGGGGGTAGATTAACTGTTACCAATTATGGGAATCACAGCGGCTTTTGAAGTTCGGATAAAAAGAGGATTAAATGGTGATATCATTTATTATCAAAACTTTTGATATTAAACAGATATCTTGTGTTCAAAGTATTTTTCTTAATAAGTTACAGAAAATAATTTGAAAACAGCAAAACGAATATTTAAAAATCCTACTTATCTGTTTTTGTTTTACAAAACGTCTAAATTTTGTTTCTAATTATTTTTATCAATGTAAAGTGTAAAACAACAGAAATAAAAAATTATCATTCACGAAAATAGTAAAATTATAAAGATAACGATGCTTTAAAATGCGCACTTTTCTAACATGAAAAACAAAGCCATAAAACAATTTAATCCTAACTTAATTATACTTTATTCGAGGGTCCTAATATATACTACTCTTTAGCTTATTATTTTCGATTTCAAAATTTTGTTTTTACAATCACAGCTTACATAGTATTCTCTGATACGCCGTTTTACGTATTTTATTACATATTTTTAAAGTCTCAAGGGCAAAATCGCGAGTAACAGCCTAAAAATTAGGGTGTTTTTTGACGATTTTTTAGGATGAAAATAATAAAGAATCATTCCGAAACTTTGGTGGTTCATTAAAGTACTCTAGAAGTATAAAACAATGAATGTCAGCATGATACCTCAATATTATTTTGATTTGTAAAGGCGGATGTCCGACATGTATAAATTCGATAGGTTAATTTTCCCGATTTCTGGCTTCTCACACATGAGTCTAAAATAAACAAATCAAAAAGAGTTTTGAAGTTTAGATCCATAGGTAGTCGGTGAACCTAAAAAATGTTATTTATCTCAAGATTCATTTTCTTTCCCCTATCTCCCTCGTTTCCACTTTTTATCGTTTTTTCACGTAAATGTGATCTGAATTAATAGGACTTAAATAAGATCTAACTATTTGTGGTTGAAAGCTCATTTTTCTTGATAAAATTTCTAGTAATGTATGCTTATTTGGGAACTCATATTGTTTTTTTTAGTAATTTTACTGAAAATTCAAGTTTTTGATTGAAAATTAAGTTTATTATTGAAAATTAATATTTTCGGATCCCAAATTTAACTATTCTTAAGATTATTCGTATAATTTAGATGAATTGTATTGCTTTTCATTAAAAATAAAATTTCTTAATGTTTAATGTTTATTATTTTAGTTGAAAGTTTATCTCTATGGTTTCAAAAGTACTCTACGTTTTAGAAAATTCGTTTTTTTTTATATTGAATTTAACTATTTTTTCTTCAGAAGTATCTTTTTAGGTTAAAACTTCTATTATTTAGAAAAATAGTTACTTATTCTGTTGAAAATTTAACAATTTTGTTAAAAAATCATCCGTTCTAGTAGAAACTACAGCTTTATTTTTTTAAATTTCTCTTTTTGGCTTAAAAATGTAACAACTAGGCAGACATTTTCGATTCAGAAATTAAACTTTTTTGTAGAACATTCGTCCTTTTTTCTTGTAAAATTCAACAATTCGATAAAAAATCGAAATAGATAATTGAGAATTCAAATATTTGTTCAAGAAGTAACGCTACTGTTAAAATTTTATATTTTTGGGTTTAAAGTTCTTAACGATGCCCCCCCCCCATCAAAAATCATTGAATAGGGGTCGGGCTGTCTTTGAGTCAAAAACGTCTTCAGATCGATATTGTTACCAATTTAAATGCACCAACCCCATTTCCCATTTAATTTTATTTCATGTCCGAATGCGGGCATCCTCGATCCCTTGCCAATAGTTTCTTTGTGTGTGTGTGGGGGGGGGGGGCGTTGGATGAAGCTTTTTTAAAAGTAAGAAAAGGTGTCGGGAAGTGCTTGTGCAGCTTTTTTCGTAGCTTTTTTCGGTTAGCTGTTCCCGCTAACCGTTTAGCTGGATTTTGTCTTCCAAGAGAATATAGCTGAATCTCCTAGATTTCTATCTGTTTTAGCTAAATTTGTCATCTAGAAATTATCTAGATAAAGGGGGAGGGTCGGTAAGGCCGGTTTTTGGCCTAATTTATTTTTGGACCAAAAAATCTGAAAAAATCATGGTAGTATCTTATAAGTATCCCGAGT
>NC_046660.1:32532964-32537283 GCF_010883055.1 Belonocnema kinseyi | reverse complement strand
GGGGGGTGGAGGGTAGTCCGTTTAGCGTGCAATCGACTCGGGATACTTATAAGATACTACCATGATTTTTTCAGATTTTTTGCTCCAAAAATAAATTAGGCCGAAAACCGGCCTTACCGACCCTCCCCCTTTGCTAGATAATTTCTAAACGGCAAATTTAGCTAAAATAGCTAGAAATTTAGGTGGTGCAAATATATTTTCTTGGAAGACAAAATCCAACTGAACGGTTAGCTGCGATACCTAAACCATTTTTTTTAGTGATAAGAGAAAAAGAATGCATAAAGTAAGTATGTTTTAAAGAAAATTTCGATGGAAAAATTTTGATATTTTGAAAATAATAAAAGAGCACCACCTTTTTCGGGCAGATTCCTGTTTAGTATAAAGTAAATACGTGAAATATGTGAGTTTTAACAAAATGGAAGTTGAACGACCTTTTATGCAGTTTCACCGAATTTATTCTCCTTCCCCTTATCGTGAAAAATCTCCTTGTTACCCTGTATTTTTGATTAGCAGTTACAGAGTTGATTTATCTTTAAGGTTTAATTTTCTAATTGAATCGTTAGCGATTTTTTCGCTGTCGGCGATTTCCTTGAAGTATACAAAATCAGCAAATAAATCGTTTAGGAAATATTTGAAATCGATATTATCAAACAGAATCTCTTTCAAAGTGTCTTATTTTATGTCATGAATTTCTGTTTATCAAACTTAAAAAATTAATCAAAACCTTGTAAAAATGCAGGAAAAGGGGAAATTTTTGTCAAAATTTTTGATTTGAGGCGTTCTATGGCTTTTTTTATAATATAAGGGTGCATGGATAGGGGATGTAAGAGGAAAAAAGAGCATAAGATATAAAAGAGGATAGACTATGATCCCTGCAATTAAAATTCGATCGCACCTCAATAATGAGGTACCTTGTTTAGCAAAGTCTATAAGAATAATATTTTTTTTACAGTTATTACGAGATCGTCAGGGACGTTCGACCTAATAAAGGCACCATCTTGAAGTCATCTGTAGAGTATATAAAACTCCTTAAGAACGAACTAACGAGGATGAAGCAAAGCGAACTGAGGCATAAACAGCTCGAGCATCAGAACCGGAGGTTGCTCTTACGTGTTCAGGAACTGGAACTCCAGGCGAAGGCACATGGACTTCCGTTGGCGAGTTTTGGTTCGCATTGGGGTTCCACGTCAGGAGGCCTCCTCGACGCTTACGCGAGACACAAAATGGAACATCGAAAGGTAAAAATCCTTTTAAACTATAAATCTCTAAAGATTTTCCCAGGTGAAATTATTCACGTAGAAACACGCCTGGAAATAGAGAATCTATTTCACGTGAAAATTCCAGTCCTGGATGGCCACAGGTCTGAAAAAACCTTAAATTAAGGGAAATTCAGAGAATTTTGTTGGACAGGGGAAATGAGGGAAAAGTCAAGAATTAAAAAAATTCACAATTCAAGGAATTTCTGTGAGAATTTTAAGTAACAGTTCAAATATTATCAGGGCTGCCATGCAGTTATTTTTCGTCACGTTTTTCCCCAAATTACTTTTAAGTCACTGTTTTTAGATAAAGTTACCATAGTCACTTTTTGGGTTTCGTAGTCCTGGATAGAAACCCTTATAGTTTCGGTTTGGTGTCTATCCACCCGTCTTACTTTTTCCCAGGTGGGGAAATGATGGGAGAGGAAGTGAAGGGCAGTATGGGTAATGAGGGGAAATTAGAAGTTTCAGTAGCAGGGGGCATGAGGGTTTGGGAAGTAGGAGAACTGAGAGGAAATTAGGGATGGGAAAGAAGGAGAAATGATTGGCTGTGGGGGAGAGTATTGAGGGTTTGTTAGTTGGGTAAATGCAGGTGAGTAGGTTAAGTAAGGGGAGGTGTGTTATGTGCAGTAGGGGGAACATAATTAATTTTAAAAATTTGAAATATAATAAGAAATTTTTAATAGATTTCAATAATTAGAAGGGAATTCAAAGGGTTTTAGAGTATATTTCAAAAATATAAGAAATTTTTAGAACTTTAAAAAGTTCGATTCAATTTCTAAAGATTTTAAAGGATTTTAAAGATTTTAGTGTATTTTTGAAAATTCAAAGGAATTTTTAAGAAGTTTAAAAAACTTTCAAGCGATTTGAAAAGATTTTAAAGGATTTGAAATATCTTAGGCTGTTTAAAATAGATTTCAAAGAATTTTGTATTGATGTCACTAATTTGAAGGAATTTCAAAGGATTAATTCACAAGAAGTGAACGGTTTCGTATGCTGTCAAATGTTTAAAGAGATTTTCAAATATTTTATGCAACCCAATTGAACCTATTTGAAATTCACCCTGAATTCCTATTAATTTCTCCTGAATTCTTAAACATTTTATTAAATTTGTTCTATTTCCTTGCATTCTCGAAATTCACTTGAATTCTTCATTACTTTGTTTAAGAATGGAACTATTTTTTAATCTCTCTTTTTTATTTATTTAATCTTTTTTATTCTTTCTTTTTTAATTTTTTCCATCGTCATATTTGAGCATTTCGATGGCTCCTAATAAAAAACACCTATCCCGCGCGGGTCAATTCTAAATACCCTCAGTGTACCGGACCTTTTTTAAAAACAGCGCATTTGTAGCGTGCAGATTCTAAACCTCGTAACTTTACTGAGCTCGTTCAAGATCAACGTAACTCGATTTTTCCCATTTTCAGTAGAGCTCATTTTAATTGTCATAATTCTGTTTCGTTTCAAATCGAAATGCAATCGATGGAAATGTGAAGTACTATATGTTTTTTAAATATTATAAACATTTTTTATATGATTTTAATACAAGTTAGCCTATAATATGAATGATAAAAAGCAATATTGTCTATGGCATGACAGTAGTAGTGCAAGAGAGGTTACGTTTATTATAAATTATAAATATTATAAATATTTACTTCGGTTTAAATTTATGAAATAACGCAGCTCAAATTTTTTGAAACATAACCTCTCTTGAACTGCTATTGCCATACCATAGACAATATTGCTTTTTATCATTCATATTATAGGCTAAATTATATTAGAATCATATAAAAAATATTTGTAATATTTCAAAAACATGTAATACTTCAAATTTCCGTCGATTGCAGTCCTATTTCAAACGAAACAGAATTGTGACGAATAAAAGGAGCTCTACTGAAAAAAGGAAAAAATCGAGTTACGTTGTTTTTAAAGGGGCTCAGTAAAGCTACGATGTTTAGAATCTGCACGCTACAGATGCGTTGTTTTTACAGAGGTCCGGTACAGTTAGGGGATTTAGAATTGAGCCGCATAAAATAGGTGTTTTTTATTAGGACCCTTCGATTTATCTCTTTGGTTGAAAATTAATTTTCTCACTGGAAACTTAAGTGCAGTGAAACTCTGAGATAGGACCTCCTTAAATAGTGCTTCCGAGAATTGTTGCCGCACCTGAAGTAGGAGTAAAAGGAGCTGCAAGGAGTGTGCGGTGGCCACACAGATGTGAACAACACAAAAGCGTTTTCATCCGAAACAGCACTCTATCTGGTTAATTTCCCACCTCCTTCAGCCCCAAAACCGGCCCAGTCTCAGAGTTTAACTGTATTTCAGTTGAAGATTTGAATATTTCGTATTTCGTTGAAATCATGTATTTTATTAAAAACTCTTTTTTTTATATATTTTATTTTAATTCATTTTTCTGGTTGAAATTTTCAGTATTCCAGTTAAATGTTAATCATTTTAATGGAAGATTTATCTATTTGGTGGAAAATAAAGCTAGTTGGTTGAAAGGTAAACTTTCTTGTTTGAAAATCCATCACTTTCGTTGAATTTTGTTGTGTAAAATATTCATTTTTTAACTGAAAATTTAATTGTTCCATTTTTGGTTTAATTTCGACCTGTTTAGATGAAAGTTCAACTAAACAATCCAAAAATACACTGCATTTTAAGTATAAGAAGATAAAACAACAATTTATTTAAGTGCATGGAGCTTAGAGGCAAATTCAAGAAATGATTAATTATGTTTTTAGTATTATTTAATCATGTAATTAATCGATGTTGCTGATACATTTAAGGCTATCTTGTAATATAATTTGTCAGAATTTTCTAAATTACATGTATTAACTGAATCCCTAGAAACTTAAAAAAATACTATTTATAATAAACTCGCGAAACTTTATGCATATTCCGAGTGAATTGTTAAAAAAAAATCCAAAATATTTGAATCGCTTCGTATTATGAAAGATTGATTAGCTTATTAAGCACCGTAAGTAAAATATATTCAAAAATACTTATTCGTAAGGTAATGAAAATAACAGAAACAAAGATTTGGGAAGTCCAAAGTGGGTT
>NC_046660.1:32522593-32532864 GCF_010883055.1 Belonocnema kinseyi | reverse complement strand
GAGAATTCTGGATCAATCTGAAAAATCTCTATCCCTTCCACACACTACTCCTTTCCCCTGCCGAGTGAGTCACGCCTACCCCGAAGGGGAAATGGCTTAATGATATAATAATAATAATAATAATATATAGCTGGAAAAAACTGGAATTCTTAGGAAGATTTTTACTACAGAATTTTGGTAGATATTTGGTCTGAATTTTCGAAATATCGCCTCCATTTTTGAAGCGCTTTTATGCATTGAGATTTTTGTACCAACTACCAAAAAGACTCGGTTTCAATCAAATAATTGGGAATTCGTCGCTAGGACCACAAAGCTGGTAACCACCTGGCCAGTGTGGCTGGTTCGTTTTCGCTTTGACTCGTCAGGCCGTGTAAACAGTTAAATTGTTTTAAGCTCGTTTCGTAATCTGCATCTGTTTTTACGAGAACGTAACTTCGATGCTTGTTTATTCGATTGCTCATTCGTTTACGGACGCGTGTAGGTACTAACGCCCTTTTGATACGAATGTCTATCTCTTGTTGTATAACCAGCAGTCAATTGAATGCTCTTTAAAGGCGATAGTACCGTTGCCTTCGATTTCGCGAGACGTGCTACGCAATTTTCATAAGTTACAATATTTCAACCTAATTTTCGCGTAACTGTTTTTGGAATATATGTATGAGTGTGCTTGGAAAAAACATTGTTAATTTACAGAAAATTTTCGAAAAACTTTAAGAAATTGGAAATTGAATCATGTAACAAAGTAGCGTATAAAAAAAGTATAATTGATTAGGATTCTCTTTATAATTAACTTGGTTTTTCTCATTAAGAAAATACGTTTGAAAGAATTATTTTATTTTTTATTTTGATATTATCGTGGATGTCAATTTTGTCCACATTTCTAGTGGTCTCAAACGACCCTCCAAATTTTTACAGATTCTTGTTTGTAGCCCTGTCATCGATTATTAATGTTTTGTAGACTCTTGTTAAAAAAATACTTTAAAACCTACAAAAATTTACATAGAGTTTTATCAGGTGTTTAGAACTTTTCTACTGGCAAAAATATGCTTATACAAAAAACTGATTAGTCAAGAAAATCAGTAGTATTTATTTTTGTGACTTTTTCCAGATGACTTGAAAAAAATATCATTATCGCCCAAATGTTCAAAATAAGATTTAAAGTCAGTTGAAAAACAAGAATTGAGAAAATCAAAAACTTAGTTTAATAATTAGTATATTTATGGACTCTACATTACTGTAGGTTTCAAAATTTTTTTTGAAAAGAGGGATCCATTAAGAATTTAATAATCTTTGATAGGGCTGCAAAAAAAATCTTTAAAAATTTCAAGTCTTTTAAGGTCTGCAAAAGTCTAAACAAATTTAACATCCACGAAAATATCAAAATTACGAAAATACTATTTTTTTCAAACATATTTTGATAACGCGCCAAATCTAGGTGTTTGTCTGTTTAATCCAAATTAATTATACTTTTTCAGGGTCCTAAGACGCCAAATTTTCACATAGTTTCATTATCAATTTCCAAAATTTTCTTTTTTCGACCCGGCCTACATTACATTTTAATATCTAATTGTTTAATTTTTTCTTTCCAGAATTTTTGTTTATATTTCAGGGTGGCCACAGGTTAAGTAAAACCTGGAATTCAGCGAATTCGATTGGTCAGGGAAAGTCAGGGATTTTGTAAAAAATGTACAAAAGTCAGGGATTTTCTATAACTGTGAAGTATAATGAATTTTTAATTTTCAAATTTTTATTTGAAATTGTTTTATTTCGTTTATAAATGATTCTATGTTAAAACTGTTATAATACTAAGGGTTTATTCTTTTAATATTAATGGTCAGGAGAAACGAAAGCTTGGTCAGTGAATAAATTATGGAATTTTGAAAATCAAGTTTTTTCGCCACCCTGATATAATATTCTTGTTAGTATTTTATTTGCCTTGTATTTCTATTTATTTTTTTTCTGTTTGGTTTAAAATCTTTTTTTTAATTTCGTTGAAAATTGCTTGTTTTCAGTAGTCAATTAATATTTTTAATAGTTAAAAATGGTTTGAATGAGCAAAACTTTTCATTCTTCTATAATATTTTACTGCAATATCTAAAAAACCATATCATCTGAAGCGATTTCTTCAAATTTCAGTTAATTGAAAAATATTACCTGTTGCTTTCAAAGGACAAATCTTGTTTAAAAATATAAATTCGGATGCTTAAAAATTAGACACTTATTATGAAAAAAATACTGAAAAATTACGTAATTTTTTTCAATACTAAACTTGACGTTCTTTTGACTTGTACTAGCAATAAAATAAAATGAATAATAGAAAAAAATGTCCAGCAGCAAAATAAAAACTTAAAGTTGATAACTAATGAAATTATTCTGAAAAATTATTACATTCCGTCTCCGGAATTTTCTGGGTGGTTTTAGTTCAGTGAAAACATGAAAGTTTGCTAAAAATCAGAGAAATCATTTAAAAATAAATTAACACACAAAATACAACCAGCAAAAAAAAAATAAAAAGTAGTTTAAGATTTGCAAATTTTATACATTATTATTTAGAAAAAACCCAAAATCAACTTTCAAATTTTAGTTTTTATAAAATATTGATAACATTTTCTGTATAAAGTTAGAACATGTGAATTTTAGGTATCAGAAAATTGTAATTCTATGCAAAGTTTTATAAACATCAAGTTCAACTGCAACTTAGTTAAAATGAAAAATAATTGAGCCCGTCATTTCTTTTCGCTTTTTCATCTGCCACATTCATTCATTCACATTTAGAGAGAAGATACTTCAGTTAGCATATACCTACCTATATTATAAAAAGGCGCTTTATCTTAAAATTAAATAACTATTTTTATTGGTCCAAAATATTAACTGAATTAAAATAATAATTAAGATTAAAATTGACAAAACTGTATGATAAATTTTATTTTAAGCTTGGAAATTGTATAGCTATACCAACCGAGGCAAGTATCGATCATTTCTGGGTAAATGTGGATCAAAGTTTACGCTCTATACCTCCGTTGATTTTTGTTCGTTTGTTATGAGAGACTTTCTGTACATCTTATAAGAAATATTCTGAGGGTATTTAGTAATATAACATGAAGAAATAAATTTTCTGCGATCCATACTTATACTTATTTTGAAAAAAAAGATTAAGTTACTAATCCATCAAATAATTCTTGGCATAGTAGTGACCTTAAGGATGTTTAGGTCTTCATTCATGTTATAATTATTTATTTGAACATTATTATTTGCATACATGATATGCATTTTCTGTTCCACTTTAGATGAAGGACGTATTTTTTATTTTATTTGAATTGACAATAGCTCGTTTTATGGAAATTATTCCCTTTAGGAACTAAGAATGATTTTGCGTTCATTAATGAACGTAAAATCATTCTTAGTGATTTGTCTTGTGAACTGAACAATATCCTAAACATTATTCAATAGAAATCTGATAAATAGAATTGTAAGGAATCTTTAAAGGAATTACATTAGCTATTGCTAATTAAAATATAATGAGAAAATTGCGAAATAATATACTTCAGGGCATGGGATATTTCGTCGTGTGGTCAATCGGGTACAATTCTCCCTGATTTTTTCCACAAAAATTAAAAATTTTTTAAACTGAGTTCGGAGATAATATAGTTCTATGTCGTACCGACTTCATCGGTAGCACTTAAAAGTAATTATGGGAGAGAATCGTACATCCATAATCTTGAAATACACACACACACACCCCTTTATCAAAATTTAATTTTTTTAATTAACCCACAAAAAAGTGTGCGGGTACGTCCGTTAGCATGTTCGCTATCATTCCTCAGATTTTTAAGACAAAATCTTTATGATTGTAGGAAAAAAGCCGGGGTAATCTAACACTGATAAAATCTATACTAATTACTAAGCGCCACACAAATTAATTAAATTTAGCAAAATAAAATTTTTTTGAATTAACTCTAAAAAAAGTGTGCGGGGACGTCTTTTAGTATGTTCGCCATCATGTCGCAATCTTTTAAGACAAAATATTTATTATTTTAGGAAAAAAGCCGCGGGAACCTAAAACTGGCAAAATCGATAATTTTCTAAGTATCTCATGCCCTCAAATAAACAATTTTTAACATACTATATCCTTTAATTAAAAACGCTTAGGTTTCTTTTATAAAATTACTTATATCTATCAATAGGCATTTTTTGTTTAATTTAGAAATCGAATTAAAGATGGAGTAATATTATGGTTTTCCTGTAAATCTAGAAAATAAACTTTGAAGAATTTTTTTTTAAATGCTCATGAATACATTTTTATTCAATAATATCCTTACTGTTCATTTAATGATACATAAATAATTACTTCTTAAATCGCATAATATTATTAAAATTGTTTAATTTCTATTTAATTTTTGTATACGGTCTCTACTATATGCAGGTTTGCCAATAAATTAAAAAACTGTTTACAGAATTCCAGTCATTTGTAAAATCAGGCAATTTTCTAAAGACAGACTGCTGACTAACGAAAAATAACGATAATGATGCATTTATCGCTAACCCTCAACTTACAATTCTCCTAATATATGTATGCTAACAATAAAACAAAACCAAGGATGTAAAAAATAACGACTAAAAAATAACTTAACGTTAATAGCTAGAAAATATGTCCCAACAAACAAGCTAACAAATTATTATATTCCGTCACTTGAGCACGATAATTCTTTAAAAGGACACTGGAGGGAGTATTGTGTCATCGCAATGTAAATGATAACATCTCAGCGGAAGATGACTTATGCTTTTTGTTCTACTTCCCTTTCATTCTCGCTAGCAAGAGGAGAAGCCCACATGTAATATATCAGCAAAAAATCTATGGAAATATCGGCGTTTCGTGGGGGCATTACGCGAGCAAATTGAACGTGCGGTCAAAAGCAATTAAGATCCTAATCGCGTAATTGGTTCATCGAAAGTCCATCGAGCCGGCGAGAGAAAAAAGTGCATCACGAATTGGGGCTATCCTTTGTCACAAGCAGATACATTTCCATTGGTTCACCGAAACCTCTCACTCCAGTGGCGATAACCGCAAAAGTTTTTCTTCGATTTTCCTGCTTCCTTCGATGCGAACGAGGTAAGAAGTTTCGATGTCTCTCAATCCTGGACAAATGCGGTCAAACTTCCTAAACCGCGGATGTTCGATTGCTTTCCAAGGACACTAAAGTTTAGCAAAGAATTTGATCCATTCATCATTAATTTTTGATTTATGCAAATAAACTTAAATGAAGTTCTACTGCATTTTAGAAACTTCTTTTCAAAAGACCGAGGGGAGTCTACATGGCAAAAACTCGTAGGTAGTAATCCCTATCATACCTCTTACATTTCATCCCGTATAAAAATTCCAACTTGGATCTGATCGGGGCCAGATCGGGCAGAATTTGGCTCAAATCAGGCTATCTAGATAGGGCCAGACTAGAAATAAAACGCAATGCCCGATCGGGGCCCTAGCGCTGCGCCCAGAGATAACCATGCTTGACCCTGATCAGACCCATATTTATTTTTTTACTTATTCTTAATTAAAAGGGATTCTTAAATAAAATAATATTAAAATCGAATATATCACCTCCTTAAATGAAATTTGAGAATATAAATATCAGGTTATCTCACAGATCGCAATATGAAAAAATTGGAGTATGTCAGACACTTTTTTTCGAGCAAACGGAAAATGTCAAACGACGCAATATAACAGCCATCATTTGTGTATGATAAACCATTTAAGTACTTTCCAATATATTCTTGGTTTTAATTTCTAAATTGAAGTTGCTTTCAATTTCTATATTAAACTTAATTGTGGAAAGTTATTTTGAAATAAGTGGATTATAATATCGCACTGGCTCTTTAAGTTATTTTTAAAAAAGCGGATATAAATAAGAAGGTTGTACTTTTGCTACTTTTCTTAGAAATAAATAATCTTATTTCGAGGTAAGGTTTCATCTTAATATTCTTAATAAATTTACTTATTATAGTCTTCAACACGTAATTCAGTAATATTTTAAAGTATATTATATCTACACACTCGTCTTGTTCTCACTTTTGGCATTTTTTCCCAATTATTTTGTCACTTTTACAAATAATAATTGAAATATTTTTGACGCTTGACACTTTACATTGAAACTTGGGCGATTTGGAGTCAACCCACTTTAGTCCCCGAAATTAATGGAGCGCCATCTACTGGCAAGATTGGCTGTTAAGCCGGGGTCTAGAGGGGGCAAAATTTAACAACCACAAAATTGTGTGCCCGATCTGGCCCAAATCGGAAAAAAGGCATACATTTGGCAATTTCTGCACGGGATCACTCATTATTACATCATTATTACGCGGATATTGACGCGCCATTAAAAATTATCGCAGTAGTGGAATTTACTAAAACGGTAGAAGAGGTCAATTTAAGGGGAAGAAACTATTGAAATATGTTTTATTATTTATAATTAAAGGTTAGAAGTACAATAAGTAACGAGACTAGATAACTAATTTTTGTTTGAAAAGTGATTTATTGCATAAACAATTTTTAAACAATCAAATACAGTTTGTAATCAAAAGATTTGTTCGAATTCTGATTGTTTGATTCATTCATCAAAAAATTTAATTTAAGCTTTAGTTAGACTTTTAGCGTTATACTTTAGCACAGAAATAATTCTTTTCGCTATTTACGATATTTAAAAAATTATTATCGTTCATTAAATAGAAAAAAATTGTCTTCCTTTTATATTCCTTTCATCGAATAATCGTCATCTTAGTGCGCTACCGTTATACTGAATTTTTATGTTCTCTGAACAGAATAATTTGTTCGTATCAAACATTTGTTATTCTTATTCAGCGTGTCCATGTCTCGGGAAACGTGTGAAATTATACCTTCCAAATTTTTTGATGCTCAACTCAGAATTGGTTTACTTTTTTAGATCAAAACATTTGTACCCTTATTCAGAAACTAAATATCTCAGCGAGTTAGTTTTTGTTTTGATTTAAAGTCAAGATCATATTTTCATCGCAATCCGCAGCCCAGCCTGTTTTAATTTGTGCTCACTGTTACTTTGAGATTATGAGCTGACACATATATTTCGACGAAAATGGATAACTGTTTCTGATCAAACTTTTTCGGGCTTTAATTAGCAACATCTTATTTTTGGAAGAGGGCTTCTGCCTTATCTTTAAATGATGATTTCGTTTTTACAGATTGTTTTTTAGTTCTCCAAGAAAATTTGATCTTATTGGTTATCTAGTTCTGTAAAGCCACCCTCCATTTACAATTCAACAATAAATTCGAATTTTAGCATCAATTGAAGTAAAATATAAACCATAACTTATCTTAAATAGTTAGTCATAAATTGAAGGAAAATTTCACTTTGTTTAATTTTTTTATCACTCATTAGTATTCGAAACGATAAATATTTCTTGAAATAGTTAAAATTAAACTCTTTAAACTATCATGGGAGATGTATGTATATAAGGGAAACCTTATTCATGTTTTGTAACGTAATTTTTTTATGCACCTGAAGTTCCGAACGTTCAAATGAACGAAATATTTTTCCCCCTTTTTCCATTTGCCCATAAATATTGTTCCAGCTGTAATTTAAAATATACATTATAACTTTTTTCCAATAATACATTATTCTCAACTGCAAATAAACATATATTTTAGAACTTTTTTTGGTTTACAAAGTCATCAGTAATAAATTTCGTTCATTTGAACGTTCAGAACTTCAAGCACATATTTTTTCTGTAAGTATGTCCAACTTTTGTTAATTACATAAAATTCCGATATAGCATTCATTAATGTATAATGTTCAATTCAAAGCAATTAAAAAACTGCTTCTTTCCGAAGTGATTATTTGGAATTTTGGATTTTGTATAACAATTTTGTTCAAAAATATTATAATTTTGATGTAAAATGTACATAAAATATTCATAATAACTATTTTTATTTAATTCTTAGCTAAAAATCTTGATTAAATATAAAAAATAAATTTTGCTTCTGAGAGAATTTATTGAAAAGATGAAAATTTAGAAACATTCTTTTGGGCCATTTTTCAAATATATTTGCTTTAAACAATTAAATACATTCCCTCTGTAAATTTGTAGTGCTTGTTAGCCATTTTTGAACTGTTAAAAATTGTTTGAAGCAGGAAAGAGGAGATTAAAACGTACATAAAAAAACAAAAATCGAAATTTGTTCATACAATTGTTTATAACAATATCGATATCGAGTTTGCTCAAGCAGTTTCATTTCAGATAAAAAATCATATTTTCGAAATTGCTAATTTTGTTACTATATTTTGTATATACATATTATTACATAAAAATGCATTTAAAAATCTAGGAGTTCAATAACCTTGAGACTGTGATGCGTAGAATCGAGGATGCAAAAAATGAAATAAAAATACTGCATTAAAAAACGTGCTACTCGTTATTACGTGACTATTACGCACTATTACAAGACTGTTACGCATTTAGACGCTTTATTATCCATTATTACAACTATAGTATACGGAGTAATAATCGAGTGAACCCCTCTTCGCAACAGACTACGGTCTAAACTTATTTTAATAATACAATCTTTTAAAGAGACAGTTTTAGGGGAATATTTAATCTTTCGTCGAGCTCGGACAGATTCTTATCAGTGTTTGCATTTCCAATCTGAATCAGAATGGCGTGTAACTTATCTTTAATTGTCATATAGCACTTTATTATCTTATACGTAAAACACATACCTGAAAATACTGAAGATTGCGTTTTTTTAAACTTTTGAATTGAATTTTTTTATTAGAAAAAGCTTTTAATCGGTTAGTCTGGTGCACATTGGATAGCAATGTACGCCTCGAGAATGCGATTTTTGGCAGGAATAAATTAGTTCAACTTTCCACCATGCAATTGCATTTTCAACAACAAAATTGAATTTTTAAGAAACAATTAAAACGAATTTTCTATGAAAAAGAGGAAATATCAGCAAAATACCAAAACTTTAAACCAAATACTTTTCTTTTCAACCAAGAAGATTAATTTTCTTTAACAAAAAAACAAATTTCTAAATAAATTAAAATAAAAATTGTACGAAAGTACTTCTACTTTTGTCCAAAGTGTTTAATTTTTAACCTACAATCATGAATTTTCCACAAAAAATGTAGTAGGAAGCTGAACTCATTTTTATTTTAACACTATGTGCATGCTCAAGTCATAAAATTTGAAGAATTCAAGAAAGAAACAATTTGAATTCAAAGAATTGGAGGCGAGACGTATTTAATCGATTTAAAGAAAACATTTTGTTGAAAAAGTTAGACGTATTTGAACTTCTCAGACTGGTGACACCATTTATCAAGAATTTATCGAAATTTTGTTGGAAAGTGTTTTCTTATCTAAAATAAACCAATTTAGATATCTGAATTTTATTTTTGATTCTGATGGATCAACAAAATATTTACATTTTTAAAAAAATATATATATTTTTCTAACTAAAATGATGAACTTTCAACGAAAAAAAAAGAGTTTTTGAGGAAGTAGTTCAACTGTTGACCAAATACCTGAATTTTCCACGAAATTGTCGGACTTTAAGTCCAAAAATATGAATTTTCAACAATACAGTTCAATCGCAAGAGTTAAACCCTCATCCAAAACAGATTCATTTTTAACCAAACAGTTATATTTGTAACCACAAAGGATGAAATGTTTACTAAGTTGAAAAATATTAAAAAAAAGAAATTTCAACAAAAGAAACGAATCGCCAACCAAATATTTGGATGTTTTACTAATATAGGTAAATTTTTTACTAAAAATGAAATGGGTAAATTTTCAGTTAAAATTTATTCTCCGCTAAAGAGATGAATTTTTAACCAAACAAATTGATTTTCAACAAAATAGTGTGACTTTTAGGCAAGCAGGTGAATTTGAAACGAGTTCTTAAAGAAAAATATCGTAGTTGACATTTCAGCCAAAACAGATTAATTTCCATCGAAATAATTTCATTTCTAAATAAAAAAGCTGAAATTCTTATCGAAAAAGATGATGAATTTATACAGTATATAGACAATGAAACTGTTGCATTTCGATTCAAAATGCCAATTTGCGGCAAAAAGTACTAGCTTGAAGATATAAATTTATATCTTGAGTCGAATTTTTATGACTCGAACATGTGCGGTTTATAGCTTCGAGCGAATACCTGCCCTAACAAAAAGGGTATTTCTAATAGTCATAAAAGCTAATCCTTGTTAATGGTTAAACAATCTTGTATATTTTTCTACAAT
>NC_046660.1:32497246-32522493 GCF_010883055.1 Belonocnema kinseyi | reverse complement strand
CAACTTATTTACGGATTGTTATTTGTATTATACTTGTTTGACGATGATGCCGAAAATTTTGTTTGTTTTTACGTATTTCTAACGGCTTAAGGGTTCCTTCTAGAAAGTTACAATTTCGATTTTTTTGAAGAAAAATGTTAAGCCTTATGCTCGTTTAGACCCACGGTTTCTGAATTTTGAAATAAAAAATAACTAAATTAATAATTGCAATTTTTTCATTCATCAATTTAAATCTCATTCATGATCCAAAAAAGGTTCGATAATCTCAGCCAACACAAGGCTCGTCTTGAGTCAAGTAAACGTCGACTTAGCCAAGACAAGGCTCAACTTAAGACAAGTAAACGCCGTTTTACCGGTCGTGGCCATAAAAGTAAGACGAAGGCCTATGTTTAGACTCAGTTTTGAGATGCAGCCAGACATCGATGTCTTGGAGACGAACTCAAGACATAACTAAGTTGAACTCAAGTCGAAGCATTTTAACTGGGGTTGTATGTTTTAATTTTTAAATCAAATGATTTTTGTTTAAAATAGTGTGGAATACCGTTAGCTCGCTCTACAACGAAAAAAAGTTTAATATTTTAAAATTTAATTTTAATGTAATTTAATTAATTTTTATCGAAAAAGATGATATTTTAATCAAAAATGTAGTAGTGGATGTCTCAGACCAAAGAGACGTTTATTTTAAATCAAAAACAGGTTAATTCATTGGAAAAGTGAATTCTCGATGAAATTGTTGAATCCTCAACCAAAAAGATAACACCGGCACACAAAAAAAGTGGTCTGTCCGAAAGACTATACTAGCATATCTATAGATTTTTGGCGTCGTTGAATGCGAATCCGGTGTCCAAATAACTAATTTGGCTCATACTTTTTCGAAAATTGCAAAAATGGACGTAAAATCGGCGAATACAGCGATTTTTCTTGTATACTTTTGCAACAAAAAAATGTTTAATGCCCGGTGGTCTAAATCAGCATATCCTTATGTTTTTGGGGTCTCTGAATCCGAATCCGGGGTCAAAATAACCCAGATGGCTCATATTTTATCGAAAAATACAAAAATAGAGGTAAAATCGACGAAAACAGCGGTTTTTCGTTCATATTTTTGCAAAAAAATATATCTTCATCCTCGGTGGACTTATCTAGCATATCCTTATGTTTTTGGAGTCACTGATTCTGAATTTGGGGTTCAAATAACCCAGTTGGCTCATATTTGATCGAAAAACGCAAAATTAGACATAAGATCGACGAAAACCTTTAAACCTTTACCTTCCTCGACTGGGATTGTCGTTTACTCTAGATTACCTTTGCGTCTAACGTTTCGGGGTTTTTAATTTGCGTTATTCTCCTTGCATGGCAATAGTAGGAGTTTTTGTAAATAAGTTTTATTTACTTTTAAGCGTTACCCAGGAACGACGACGTGTACGTAATAAATTCTGTTCCCTTTGGGGTGCTTTATTACCGTGAGACCCCTTGCCTCTCACGCTTATAGGGTTCTTTTATTTTTTATTTTTCTTTATATCGCTTGTATCGAACCCTTTTGTCCTCAAAAGATCTACGTAGTGAGTTTCGTAGAAACGTTCGCCTTACTATTCACTAAAGTCTCCCAGGTTGTCTGGTAACTTATTTATATGCGAATGAAAAAAATGTAGCTTCAAATTCATAAGGCAGCCTACTTTACCAAAGTTTGTTACCATTTCTGAAACCACATTTTGATAGTCTAGACTTTTCTTATTACCTAAAAAATTTTTTACAACATTTTTAAAACTAAGCCAAGCATCTTTTTCAGTGCCAGACATTTTTGTAATGAATTCTGGATCCTGCAACATTTTTCTTATCCGCGGTCCATCGAAGATCCCCTCTTTTAATTTTGCTTCGGAAAGTTGTGGAAATTGATCTTCCAAATACGCATATCAATCTCCATCCTTGTCAAGCGCTTTGACAAACTTTTTCATAAGACCCAGCTTTATATGAAGGGATGGAATCAAAACTTCTTTTGGGTCAACTAGAGGATCTTCAATAGACACCAAAAACATAAGGATATAATGGATAAGTCCACCGCGGATGAAGATAAATTTTACCTCTACGTCGATTTTACCTCTATTTTTGCATTTTTCGATCAAATATGAGCAACTAGGTTATTTTGACCCCGGATTCGGATTCAGAGACCCGAAAAACATAAGGATATGCTGATTTAGACCGCCAGGCATGAAAAATTTTGTTGTTGCAAAAGTATACAAGAAAAATCGAAGTATTCGCCGATTTTACGTCTATTTTTGCGTTTTTCGAAAAAGTATGAGCCAAATTGGTTGTTTGGGCCTCAGATTCGAATTCAGCGACCCAAAAGACATATAAATATGTTGGTTAAGTCCACGGGGCGAGAAAATATATTTTTGTTTGCAAAAATATACCTGAAAAATCGCTGTTTTTGTCGATTTGATGTCTATTTTTCCGTTTTTCAGAAAAATACGAGTCAACTTGGTCATTTGAACACCGGATTCGAATTCACTGACCCCAAAAACATATAGATATGCTAGTGTAGGCTGTCGGACATACCACTTTTTTTGTGTGCCGGTGTAATTTTTCAATCAAGAATATTAATTTTCTGCGAAGACAAACAAATTTCTATCAAAATGGTTATATTTGCAACCAAATAAATTAATTTTGAAGAAAAATAATTTATCTGTAACCAAACAAGTTTAACAAGGTAGTTTGAATTGTAACGGAATAATTAAATTCGTAACAAAAGAGATGGAGTATCTTACAAAGTGAATAGTTGACCCAAATAACCTTTTTGTCATTGTGAATTTGTAAATAAAAATTTCTCATTTGGTATTGCGATTTACATAATTCTCGAAAATTAAAAAAAAACTGAAAAGAAGGGAGTCCTCGTAGCTTAGACGGTATCGTACTTGTCTTATGATCTAACACTGCAGCCTTGGTAGCCACGCTGGCGCGGGTTCGATTCCTAACGCAGGAAACTAGACAGTCGCTAATGCGTAATAAATATAAATATATTATAAAAATAAATATGTACAGTGAAACTCTTCTGTAGCGCCGATTTTGTGGCTGATGGTGGATGGGAACTAATTGATTATAGCCCGCTCCGCTTTTGTTTGTTCATGCTGGAGTGCTCGCCTGAGTGACAGCCGCATATCCCCCGCACAACGCGCAGCTCCTGTTACACCTAAATGCGGCGCGCCCTCAATTCTCGGAAGGACTATAGAAGGGTGGGCTATTAAAGAGTTTCACTGTATTTGAAACAATGTAAGAAATGATTATATGGACTTAATAACAATCGTATCAGAAAAGATTGACATTATTCAGTATGCACCGGTATCCGTCCAGTACAGGTGGCAATAAAAATCAAACTCTTGGTGAAACATCACAAGAGTTAGTTCTAGGGGATTGTTATCTAATCGCCGAGAAGCCGATCGTAAAGCTTGATCTCGCTTTTGACAGAATTTTATCTGGTGTAATAATTCACTGCTCACGCCCTATACCGGCGTCGAATATCTTTCTCGAACAATTCTGAGATTTACTAGACAAAATCACAGTTTCCTGAAAAGTGAGGCACAACAAGGAAATGCTAGAGAACGCATTCATGAATGCACTTCACCTCATTCGAGCTATTAGTGATTCACATTAGTGAGATGATGAATAGTGCTGCCTTGGAATAAACACAGAAATGGTAGAAGAGAAACTACTTAAACTAACCATCGCTTTATATTAGCAATGCCATATAAAATTCATTGAATTTCATGAACCGCTTACAGTTTACACTAATTTATCTCTTTTGAATTAAAATTAGATACGAATGAAATATGCATATATTATAATCCTCGTTCATCCTGGATAAATGGTGCAAATAGGTTGCTGAGTTGATATTGTTCCATATTAACATTTCCGCCTCTATCCAAACTACAAGGTTGGTATATTAAAATTATTTTCTATACTTCCTTTAATATTTTGTTTGTTAAACAATACTTTGATAAAATTGCGATTCCCGAAAATGTAATTAATTTTTTTTCAAAGACTTATTGTTTTGTCTTAATAATGTATATATTTTTTTAATGGTCAGCAATGATTTCTTAAGAACGCCTTAACGAATGATTTTTAACTATTTTTCCTGTTTACAATTTAAAAAATGAAGCAACATAATTAGAATATTCAAACAGTGTAATATTTAATTCATGTGAACACAAATCATTGATTTATAGTATAAGAGATAATCAAAACTAAATTATCTCTAAAAAACTTTCAAAAATTATATACTTTTGAAATACTGATGTTGAAAAGTAAATATGTTGCAATTCTATATTTTCAAAATTCAAAATTTTAAAATAATTATAACTGTTCAAAATGATATAACTTTAAATTCTTAATCTTTAAAATTGAAGAGTTTTTTTATCTTGAAAATTAAAAAAGATAATGAATGAAAATGAAATGAAATGGAAAATGTATACTATAAAAATTGAACTATTCAAAAAAAGTTCAAAAATAAATATCCTTAAAATATAGATCTTGAAAATTCAATAGTTTGCAATTCCATATTTTCAAAATTCTAGTCTTTTTGATTAAAACTTTTTGAAATTATAGAACTTTAAATTCTGAATCTTTAGAATAATTCTGAAAATTCAGAATTGCAAACGTGACTTTTCATGCGCAAAATCATAAAAATGGAAGAATTGTTATTTACACATCCTTAAAATTTAAGACTTTTCTTTGATTCTAATTCCTCCTGGGATAAAATCTTCTATTTAAATTAACCCTTATGTGCACACTAGTGTGGTCCAAAAATGCATGTCAAATTTTTTTTGCATGCTAGAGGGCAACGATCCTCCCCGTTTTATTTCGAATCCGAAAAAATAAAATCCTTAATTTTTTATTATTTTCTTTGAACAGGTACCGGTTTTGACTTGAAGTTTTCTATGTAAAATGCATGGGGAAAAACCAGTTTTTTTAGTTTTTAGAATAATTTTGTAGGGTTTGAAAAAATGTGACGGAAAAGTATGGGGGTCTGTAGAGAATTATCCAAAGAAGAATTTCATTTATCAGACATATGGGTTTGACACCCCTAACACACCCCCACGAGTACCTGAAAACTACCAAAAAACCCAAAAATTGTCAATTTTTCATGAAATCGACCTTTCGAACACTGTCTTCTCGTATTTTTTCGCTTAAAATTATTAATATTGGTCTAGTCGTTACATTTATTATAATTTGTTAATTAATTTTCAATTATTTAAACAAATAGCATTTGTTTAAATAATCTTTTTTCTCGAAAATTCGTTTTTCCGTCTGAAAATTATTACTATTAGTCTAGTAGAATATTTATTAACATTGGTTAATTAATGTTTTGTTATTTAAACAAATGGGATTCGTTTAAACAATTTTTTTCGAAATTTCGTTTTTTTTTCATAAAAATTATTACTATTGGCCTAGTGGAATATTTATTAACATTAGTTCATTGATTTTCAATTGTTTAAACAAGTCGGGGTGTGTTAGGGGTGCCAAACCCACATATATGATACATGAAATTCTTCGTTAGATAATTCTCTGCAGGCTCCCATACTTTCCCGTCACATTTTTTCAAACCCTAAAAAATTATTCCAAAAACTAAAAACAGTGATTTTTCCCCATGCATTTTACATGGAAAACTTCAAGTCAAAACCGGCACCTGTTAAAATCGAAAAATAAAAAAAATACCGAATTTGTTTTTTCGGATTTGGACTGAAATGGGGGGGGGGGGGGGCGTTTCCCTCTAAAAAAGAACAGCCTTTTTGAGCCACTCTATTGTACACTCTGTGCCCACCACCGCACCTTTTTGTATGTCAATGGAGTAAAAATTAAAATTTCGTTTGGGGTCACTGAATAATTTTTGTTGTGCTCAATTTAAAGTAAATAGTGTATTTAGAATTTATTTAGGATTTTTTTTTTGCAAAAATAATCGACTTCCAAACATAATATGTCTCGGACACATTTAGAGTACCCGGAATATGTACGATATAAAAATTCAATTTTTAGTGAATTATTAATTCCTATGTACGTGGAATGTAATGAACAATAATATAATTATTAACCATTTAATTCATTAATAAATTATGACATATGTTACATTCTGTATGCGGCAACCCGAGTGCCTTGTTGTACGTCGGGTTGCATCTTAACCGTTTCGCTTGCGAGGTCCGTTAGGGACAGCAGGTGAATTATTTTGGTTTTTTAAAGCGTTTTTTGGCTTTGCAACATTCACTTTTGATATTTTGTATATAATTATTTTTTTAAATCGACAAAAGGAAGTGGACATCCATGTATCCCCAGTGCATAAAAACGTGCATAAAGTTGGTTATGCATGCAGAGCTTATGGCGCTTTCCAGGCCTTTATTTTTGGTCTATGTATTACAAATTACAATTTTTCTTCTACAATTATGAATTCTTTAGTGTCATATTTTAAGCACATAATCTAAAGGGCTACATACAATACCTCACAGAGGGATTTTTCGAAAACGGGTCTTTTTCTTAGTTTCAAATAATTAAAAAAAGTTACAGATTACTTAAAGCCGAATAAAATAAAAATTGAATTCAAAATTAAATTAGAATTGTATGAGCCGTTTTAGCTATTTTCATACTTATTTCAATTCATCGTTATTAATTATATTTGATAGTACTTTAAATTAAAGTACCTATATATTTTCATTTGATAATGTGGTAATCAAGATAAAAAAGTGTAATGAGTGCGCGTGTCCATTTTTTAAAAAAAGAACACTGTGTAACACACAAGGTATTTTTTACTATTTTCGAAATCATTTCAAAAGGTCTTATCCAAATCTATGAGGAATTGGCTGAGGTATTCACAAAAGGTTCCAAATTCATAGATAGTTCGATACAAGATATTTGGGCTTTTTATTTCGCGGCGATTCACCACCGCAAATCTTGATACAATAATAACTATTTTCTTAATCAGTTGTAAAAAATTTGGTTTCAGATGCCAGATGTGATAACGGATGGAGCAGCAGCGTTAAGTATGTCGCAGTTGGAGGACTTGATGGAAGATGATGCAAGTGGACCAGTTCATAGCGGCGATCCCATGCTGTCGTCTCCTCACCTTCCACCTTTGAGTCCACCTGCTCCCGCGTGTCATCACCCTTTACCCGACGAAGACACCCTCGGTAGTTTGGCACCAACGTCCTCGAATCCCTCTGACATGGATATCGTTGCGTAGCCAAAAGCCTCCATCTCCTGTATCACACGATCATCTGTGAGCACCTGCGGCCTTCACACTGTTGCCAAAGTTCCCAGGAAATCTTTAGACAATTCTAGTTTTAAATCATTTCCCCAGTCACAGTTCATCAAATATAGTCTTCACTGATCTAGCCACCTTACCTCATTCTTAAGAAATGACTCGATAAAATATTGTACAGTAACGAGGAAGGAGGTAGAAATCAGAGTTTTGAAAGGTCATCCAATCAATTGGCAGTTGAACGTGAAAACTTCGCTCTACACTTTTTCCTTCAGTGGTGCCTTTTTTTTAAACCAAGATCGATTACGCGTTCGAGCGGAAGAGAAGTTTGTTTCGTTGAAGAAATTGAAAAACGGGAGAGTGCACATCGACTCAATTATCTTCATGTTATCAGGATAAAGAACTCGGATAGGAACAATTCGAAATGTAGAGTAAAGATACTGAGAGGAAAATTCTACCATTTTCCATTCCATTTTTCTCCATCCTTGAAAATACTAAGACTGTACTCCTCGAGAGAAGAGTGGAAACTGAAGAGAGCAAATTAAGGAGAATCACCGTTCGAAAAAGACATGCACTTCCGTTTCCTGGTTTCAAGAAATGCAAGCGACTTCTTGGACCTCGTTTTCAAGTTTTCTGTCCAAACCAATTTCTAGAAGGGATCAGCTGACGTCCTAATGCTTCAGCGCTCAATCCTGACCGCGATATCAATCTTGTGCAGCATCCCAAATTTCACGGACATTGCTCAGTTAGGAAGTTTGCTAATAGTGATTGCGAGAAGCGCTCGGTCGTTGCTGATCCGGAGAAAGCGATATTATAGTTAAGGGTGTGCCAACTATCACGCCTTTGATGCGCGGTGACTCCGGATAGAATCCAGCCTTTGTGTTCAGCGACCTGTCGATTCCGAAGTTGAAATCTAGATCCTAGAACTTAACTCCAGTGAGACACTTTTGCTCAGAAACTCCGTACAACTTTGGCAACGAAGGATCTTTCAATTACGAATGTAAATTATTTCCATAGTCAATTTTACTTGTAATTTTCTTACCTTTTTCACGCCTAGGAAACTCACGTGTGAAAATTGAGGAACGACGCTTCTGCGCAGACATTACGGTGCTTCATGACATCTTTTTTTCTAGATTTTCTATAACTTTGACTTGAAAATTTCTTTCTTACGATGAGAAAATGATGTGATTATTTTTACTGATTTGAAAAAAAAAATTATTTAGAGGTCGCTATGGAGGTTTTTATGTCGAAAATTCGACTTTTTATAGTTTTAAATATTTGTCCTGCAAATAAAAAATTATCTTTCCAACTAATTAAAAAATCGATGAATTCTTATAAAAATTCGTTCGCAAGTTTTTCTCTTCCTTGGCTAACAAATCTTTTTTTTTTGACAACTTTTTTTTCTGCTTGAATTGCTGTGGGAAATAAGTTTTATACTTTTTTTCTTCAATTAAACTTATAAACTTAAAAAATAAAAAGTTATTCGAAATTTTCATTTTTTTTTTATTAAAATCTATATTTCCCCTCTAATTATAATTTGGTCGTACTTTTTTCTTTCTTAATTAAAAAATCTTTTTTTTAAATACTTTTTTTCTGTTTGAATTCAATTGTTTTTTTAATTTAATATACAAATATGTTTAGGTGGCACTGTTCCATTTATCGTTGAGAATTCATCTTTTTTGGTTAAAAATGAACACTTTTGTTGAAATTTTAATTGGACATCTGAAATTTTGAATAATCTTTTAAAAAATTAAAGAATATTAGGAAAATTATGTTTTTATGACATTATAAACAAATGAAAAAATAAACTTAAAATATAAATAGTTATTTGAAATTTTTATTTTGTATTAAAAATCAATTTTCCCCTCTAATTACAATAAGGTTACAAGATTTTTTTCTTTCTTGATTGAAAAAAATTTTGGTTTAAAAACAACAATTTTGTTGAAAATTGTTCTCTTTTCTTCAAATTAAACTGTGTTTTTTCAAATTTAAAATATAAATATTTTTGGTTGTAATATTAACTATTACATTTTTCGTTGAGAATTGAACCTTTTTGGTTAAAAATGAAAATTTCTATTGAAATTTTAATTTGACACCTGAAATTTTCAAAAATATTGTTGACTTCTCTAAAGAATTTTAGGAAAATTATATTTATATAATTTTTAAATTAAATCAACTTTATATATATTTACCCCGAAATTTTTATTTTGCATTAAAATTACATTTTCCCCTCAAATTATAATTTGATTGAAAAGTATTTCTTGGTAGAAATACAACAATTTTGTTGAAAATTCGTCTCTATTCTTTAAATTCAATTTTTTTTCTTTAAAATAAAAACATTTTTGGTTCGAATATAGGATCGCATGTATTGTTGAGAATTCACCTTTTTTGATTAAAAGTGAATATTTTTGTAGAAAGTTTAATTTTCCATCTGAAATTTTGAAAATTTTGTTTCAATTTTTGAAATTTTGTTAGGAAAATGTTATTTATATAGCATTGACAACAAATTAACAAATAAACTGAAAATGTAGTTATTCGAATTTTGTAATTAAAGTAAATTTTCCCCTCAAATTATAATTTGGTTGAAATTTTTTTTCTTTCTTGACTGAAAAATATGTGTTGACTAACAATACAACTATTTTTTTGAAAATTCGTCTCTTTTCTTTGACTTTAACTGTTTTTTTATTCAGAATTGAAATATTTTTGGTTGAAATATCAACTATTACATTTTTCGTTCAGAGTTAATCTTTTTCAGTTGAAAATGAACAATTATGTTCAAGAAATAAACAAATAAGGTCAAAATCAATTGATCTTGCTAAAAAATATAAAAAATAAAGTAACATAGACTTATCTTTAATGAGAATTTATCGATTTCAAAATTTTTTTAAATTCTCGGACACAAATTGATTGCATTTTTTCCCAGTATTAGAAATTGTTATCAGTAAAATATATTTCCTCGAAGTTTTATAATTTGAAACAGAATTTGGGGATAAATTTGATAACTTAATCTCAAATTTATCATAAAATCGCAACTTCAAAAGTGATAAAAAATATTATCTTAAAACTTTGGTTTCATAAGCAACACAATTGTATAAATGTAAATATAAAAACTTTAAAAAGTCAAATTTTCGGCATAAAAACCTCCACAGCGACCTCTGAGTATATATATTTTTAATTTGATAAAACTTTGGAATCATTTTCTTACCAAAAGAAAGAATTTCCAAATTAAGGTTCTACAAAATGTAAAAAGAAAGTTTTTCATGAGGTACCCTACTAGAAATTGAGGAAAAACTCAAATCGTGCTACAATAATGATCCTCAATTTTTTGCATGTGAAAGAAAGTACGAATGGTAATCCGATACTCGGATTAGTGAGTTGATATGTTTGTCAGATCATCTCTACAGGGTAGTCTATAATAAAAAGATAACTTTGTTCCATAACGAAGGATTTTCTATTTCTTGAAAGAAAATAAATTTAAAAAAAAACACATGCTCGCGCAGGTCGCGTTTTTAAAGAAATAAGAGGAAAAAATGTATGTTCGGTGGCTTGGTGAGCAAATAATAGAAGTCGCCTAGATCGATTCCTCTTTAAAGCACCGTGAGACCTTTTGTATTACAGATTACGAGACTAATGTAAAGAGGAAAGGAAAATAATTTAATTGCGTCCCGCAATAAATATCGGCGGTTCAGGGATCAAGTGACTCGTTGCTTTTTATACCGCGGGGCTCGTTAGTGAATTGTTTTTCTTTCGACAATGAAAAAAACAGTGAATAATAAGCGGGGGATCGCAGAAATTATGGAAGAGAAGCTTTTGCTCGTTCTAGTTTAGTCGGCAAAAGGGAAAAATCTTTAAAAGCAAGGGTGACCTGACATTTTCGTGGTGATCAACATTCAACATTTGTCGAGAGTTTTATTCCGTTCTTTGTAGGCGTTTATACTGCGAACGGCGGATATTTAAAGTTTTTTCAATGCCAATGTGCCGTCAGATTGTTTTAGAATTTCACACGAAGAAAAGGGAGAGATTTCAGGGAGTTTTCAGGCTGACAAATTTCATTTAAATTGGGGTCTTTAGGGGTCTTCCGTAAACTGAGTTACTAATTTGAGTGATGGAGGGGATCGCGCTAAAAATGAGCCCTTTTATTTTCCCCTATTGTCTTTTTTTTCAGATTTTTAAGGAATTCTTATTCTTCCCCCTATATTCCAGGAACTTTCTCCATTCTTTCTATTTTTCGCTGAAATGCGAAATGAACGAATATTCATCTCGCATGGTTAAAAGTTCTACATTTGTTTAAAAAGTTAATCATTCTATTCAAAATGTAACTATTTTTTTTACAATCATCTTTTTCGATCGAAAATTCAAGTAATTTCAGCTTTTTCATTTTTAGAAGATTCATCTTCTTGGTTCAAAAAATTTTTTTTAGGTTGAATGTTTAATTATTTTGTTAAAAATTGTTAAAAGAAAAAGATTGATCATTTTAGTTAAGCATTTATCTGTTTGGTTGAAAATTTAACTATTTTTTTATTTCAGAAATAATTTTTTAACAAGAAATGTGAGTAATCCATTTTTAGGTGTAAATTTATATTTTAAAATTAAACTTGACCTTTTATAGTTTAAAATTCAAGCATTTATGCAACCGTCGTTTTTGGTTAAAAATTAACTGTTTGGTTGAAAATGTGTATTTTTTATTTAATTCAGATGTTTTATATTTTAAATAAAATCTGTTTTTGGTTAAAATATGATCTAGGACATTGTACTTTTTTGTTAAATATTTATATTTTAGGTTAAAAACTCAACTATTTGGTTGAAAATTTAACTATTCTCATAAAATTATAACTATTCGATATAAAAAATAATTTGTTTCTAGTAAAATCATATTTTTGGTTTGAAAAGTGTAGATTTTTTGTAGATAGTTCGTTTTTTCGGCCTAAAAATTCAAAAATTTTGTTAGAAATTAATGTATTTTGTTGAAATTTCGTCTTTTTTGGTAGAAAACTAACGATCCTGTTAGTAAATTGATCCATTTTGGTTAAAAATTCAACTGTTTGGTTTTAAAATTGAAATATTTTTATGCAAATTTAACTGTTTTATCAAAAACAAACTTTTTTGTTGAAAAATCATATATTTATAATATTGTATTTATCCTTTCGGTTGAAAATTTAATATAAATTAATCTTTTTTGGTTAAAATTTGAACTACAATACTTTGTTAGAAATTGAACCTAGAAGAATTCACCTCTGGTTGAAAATTTAACTTTTTTGTTGAGAAATCGGTTTTTTCGTTAATTTTGTTGTTGTTAAAAATTTAATTAATTCATTTTTAATTGGAAATGTGAATAGTTTAGAATTGAATTATATGGTACAAAATTCACATATGTTGTGAAAAAGTCGTCTTTTTGGTTAGAAAGTTAATATTGTTTCTTGAAAATTCGACTTTTTTGTTTATAAATAAACTATTTGGTTAAAAATTCGATGGTTTTTGATTAATTCAACTGGTTGAAATTTATCTCTTGGAACACAACTTATCTTTTATGGCAGAAACTTTCGGATTGAGCATTCAACTATATTCTGAAAAATTCATCTTTTTAGATAAAAAATTGAACGGATTTTAGTTAAAATTTAATCTTTTTGTTTTAAAATTCCAGCATTTGGTGAAAAGTTCGACTATTTTTATAAAATAATTTTTCTTCGTTAAAAATTAACTTTTTCGAGAAAAAGGTTTTCTGGCTTGAAAAAGGTTTAAAGTTCAACCATGTTGTTAAAAACGAACTTTTTTGTTGAAAATTCAACTGTCTTATAAAAAATTCGTATGTATTTCTGAAAAATTCATCAGTTTCTGTCTGAATTTTTATCTTTTTTGTTTGAAAATTTGATCATTTGGTTAAAAATTCAACTATTTTGACACATCATCTTTCTTGATTGTGAATGCATTTTCTTCGTTAAAAATTCAACTGTCTTAAAAAAATTTCCCTTTTTGGCTTTAAAATTGAACTATTTGTGTTAAAGTTCAATTATTTAGTTAAAAATTCTTCTTTTTACTTAAAGTTCAACCAGTTGGTTTATGCAACTGTTTGATTAAAAATTTATTTTGTTGTTGAAAATTTATCTGTTTTAACAGAAAATCTTTTATGGTTGAAAATTAAACTATTCTGTTGAAAATGCAATGTACTCCAACTTTTACATTTTCCCTATTTTGAGATAATATTGGTCTACGTGGCTGGGGGACAAAACAGCCCAGAATTGGTAATTTAGTTTATGGAAGGCCTCTTAGTTAATGCTCATTCACGTTGAAGGTTTGTTTAAAATAATCTGAAACTTACTTCTAATGCCGTCAGGAAAATTGTCTTAAATTACGTCAAGTTGCTTTGGACGTATAATTGAATTTCGTGACTTTCCGAGGGAGAAAGGGCTGGAACGTCAGTAAAGATAGGTATTGCTGAGGAAATCTTGTGTACGAAGTGAAGTAAAAGCTTGCAAGAGTTTTCCGCTCGTACATCGCGACGTATACTACGCTCGTAATAAATTTAACGCATTTCGAAAGTAGTAAATGTTACAGCTGGTAAGGTTTACACTCCCAGAGAGTTTCTCCGTAAAAAGCTGAACATTAAAGTCAGAGCAGGTACTCGGAAAATGCGAAGCACGCAACTTGGCGATACATTACAAAACTAAGACAAGAAAATTCGTTAACGCGAAATTGGCCTCGGCCATAATCGATATTTGGGGTCGAAATTACCTGTTTCAAGTGAAAATTGTTTATCAAAATCTATGGTCGTTTATAACAGGAAAAATCCTTAATATCTCAAAAATTGAGTGAGTGATGTTTTTCAGCAAGAGCAGATCTCAGAAATATTTCCACGCTTTACTTTTCGTACCCTTAAATTACCGTATTTCGAATTTTCCTTTTATTTTTTTTTAACCTTTTAAGAAGGCAAAGTCGATGCATTAAACTCTAAAAAAATTTGTTTTACACATGATGCATGTAAAAAAATGTTATTTTCCTTCCACTATTTCTAATTTATAAGTTGTCTTAATTTATACAGGGTGGACACGCTGGGGCTTACATACATGGCGAGTTGAATGCTAACCGAATTGCACAATAGCAGGAGAGAAGCCATTTTACAGGGGTATTTTCATATTTCGCGCCTTTAAAGTTGCATTCGGATCGGCCATTCGGCCAAGTCCGTGCATCTTCGGATTAAGTTTTTGAGAGTTTCCATGGTTGCGTTCAAAACCACAAGCGGTTATGTTCAGATTCACCTGTTTGCCCTACTCGCTGTCAGTAAATATAGGCAATGTCAATTTAAAGTTTACGCATGTAATATTTCATTCACTTTATTTAAAACATATCCTGTCTATTCATAACATACCTTTTTTATGCAGTAAAAATAAGCGTTAAGCACCATTCACTCTTCGCCCACTGGAAGCGCAGAATATTATTACTATTTTATACTATTTGTCACTGAGCAGCTATTCTATAATGGTATTATCAAAGAAAAAAATTACGCTTACTTCTCAGTTCAAATGTCTCACTTCATTATTAATGAAACACTTTTATTAGTTGTAATTACTATATAAAATAACCTATATTGTTTTGACACTTGTATCCGTTTGAAGTTTCGAACGCAACCATGGAAACTATCATAAACTTGATCCGAAGATGCACGGACTTGACGGAATGGGCAATCCGAATGAAACTTTAAAGGCGCGAAATATGAAAAACCCCTGTATAATGGCTTCTGCCCTGCTGTTATGCAATTCGGGTCGCATTCAACTCGCCATGTATGTAAGCCCCAGCGTGTCCACCCTGTATAAAGCATTTAATTTTAAATAAAGTAATAGCTTTAATTAAGATAATTCAGAAACAGTCAAATTGAAACAGATAAAAGTATTTGAAATATCAAATAAAAATTAAGTGTCAATCTCAATTTGATATAATATCAACCGAATGAAATTGTAATTAAAAATCAATTTTAATTGTTTAATACTGCTGATTCTCACAAAACGCCTGGTGCTTGGGACGATGGTTCTCATTAAGTGCCCGCTGAATTAAAGCACCCTCTTAAGGCTTGGCGGGAAATATCTCTGAGACGCATTGGGGGATTATTTGAATATCGTCCCACGCATGCACATATTGAATTTATGCGTAATGGGAGTGAGAGGCACTTGGCGGTGAGAATGCGCTTTGTTTTGTTTTTTCAACTTCGACCATTTTGTATCAGATACTTTTCAAAATTTAATATTTTACATTTTGTGCTCATATCGACTAGAGAGCTCACAAATTTAGCGACATTCAATCAATTTTAAATGTAAAAATTGTAAAATGTGAGAGATTTAAAAGTTAAAGTGCCTTCTAATGAAACAATTTAAAACGTGTGCATTTTCATTTTCAAGAAAAGTTTCAGATAATTAATAAAAGTACATTTGAAAGTGTACAGCCGTGCGATTTTCTCGTTTGCAAATTTGAATTTCTTTAATTTTGAAAGCGAAATCTTATGTCAAGGCTTTCAATATGTTATTTTATTATTTAGAAAGATTTGCACTTTAAACTATAACATTGTTGACGGTTAAATTGAAACTTTTATTTTATTTAGGTTTTTATGTTAAACGTTTTAAAAATCTCAATATAAATTATTTCAATTATGGATATTTGCTATTTTAACTTATTTAATTTTATCCAAAAGTTTAATTTGAAATTCTTTAAAATTTGTATGTTTGTTAACAATTTTAAGCAACATAAAATAAAGAATGCTAACTAAGAATACATTTAATTTGAATATATTCAATTCTTCAATTTGGAATATTTTAAAATAAAAATAATTTTGTTGTAATTTAGTTATAAAACAGTTTTATTGTTAAAGCATATATACTTTAAAAATAAATGTTCAATTTTGATCTCCGTTTTTGAAAAAATTAGGGTTTTGCCATTTGAAATTAAAATATTAAAATGGATAATCATTTTGACTATAATAATTGACTATAATAATTGACTATTTATTTGCAAAATCTGTACATTTTCAAAAATTCAAATACCATAATTGTTTGATAAAACCATTTTGTGAATCCAAATATTTTCTTTCGCCAATGTAAAAGAGTAGGTAATTGATTATTGAAAAATTCAATTTTTATGAATGGCGCATCAACCCCGTTATTAAATATGCTATTTGTAAATTTGCTTTCATTTTGAAATTGTAAAATTTTTAAATCTTTTAAATTGAAAAAATTTATTTTTGAATGTTTTCAATTTAAAGTTGTTTAGTTTTGAACAATTTTAATCTCAAATTTTTAAATTTTGAACGCTTTAAACTTGGAACCGACTACGAATGCTTTTAATTTCAAAATGTTTCCCTTTTGAAAGATTGAAAAGTTGAAAGTGAATTTCAAGTAATCACAATGTTTAATTATTCAAATTTAAAAGCAGTAAATTGGGTAATTAAAAAAAAAATAAACCGAAATTGTCTGGTATATTTAAGAAAAAATTAGATTGAATTATCACTAAAGATTCATATAAATCAATCACTCTTTAATTTAAATGTAAAATAGCCAAATGATTCCTTAAATTCAACCAAATTTTGATTGATACAAATAAAATATTTTTTCGTTTAAAAACAGACAAGGAAAATTTTACTCAGTAAACAGAAAGGTTACAGTTTAATAAATATAGAACCATATTTTTCATTCATAAATTTGTAATAGAATTAATTTTAAAGTAAGGGCCACGCGAGCATTAATAATAACCACTTGATGACATTCAAACGAATAGTGACTGTTAACTCGCTTTATTAGTCGCAATTTCAGTGAGTAGCAGTAGTTTCTCTTGTTAATAAAACATCAGACACAAGAATGGGCGATGAGAATAAAGTGGAAAAGTTGGGTGGGTGGGTTTACAAAGATGGGGAGTTAAGGGGGCATTTAACCGTCCGTATACGTAACAAATTAATAAATTACTCGCGTATCGCCGGTCATGGGCTTCTCAAACGTATTGGATCAAGCGTTTGCATGCCTGATATGTTCACCAATTTTCCATATTATTCTTCTCACGTTTCTTCGAGTAAGTAAACAATCGAGCAATGACCTAAATACTGGGGCCTAGGTCTGGATCAGAAGAGGATGAGAAAGTTCTCTCGAAGCTTGACCACTTAAATGTCAGGCACGAATTGATATTTAAATTCGAAGTATCAGTTTATTGAATCAAATCAAGTCAGTTGTAGCCAAATCGATCGAAATTCTATTTACAAAACAATATTTTTATCATACGTATTTTTAATGTAAAGAAAAATGTAGCTGTGTTAGTATTTCAGATAACGTTTTGAAATAATTGTTTTATGGTAGTGACATAGAAACCAGGGTGTCTACTTGACCGAGAAATCGGGAAAATCGGGAAAGGACGCAGAATGTGATTTAGTAAACGGAATTTTTCTTTCGAGTGCACTAAATTAATTACAAAATATTAAAATTAAAAGGGATTTAATATATTTTATTATTCCAATTATGAGGAGGCAGGGGGGATTTTTGAAAAAATCATAATTCTTCACAAAGAATTATAATCCTGATTTTGAACTGTGAATTTCTATAAGGAAATATAATTGTCATTTATGGTTTCATTTTATTTCTTACAGAACAGAAAATTTTGTTATTAATTATAATTCTTACTTTAGGTCAGGAAGTTTTCGTAAAGAATTATACTTTTAATGGAACAGGGAATTATTTTACATAGAACGGGAATTTGAACTTCCCTCTTCAAAATTTGGCAATAAGGGAACTATTATCTTTGTGAATCATAATAGAAAATTTGGTGAAAAATATCATTCTGACTTAAAACAGGACATTTTTTAATTTAATTTATTTGTGGTATATGGGATTCTCTAAAAGAATTATAATTCTGTGTTTGGACAGGGAAAATATATAAACTGCAAAAAAAAAAAAATTCCCGTGAAGAATCATAATTTTGACTTTGGAACAGGAAACTTCGTTTAAAATAATCATTTTTCCTTTAGAAGATGGAGTTTCTGTAATGAATTATAATTTCGATTGCATCAGAGAATTTTTTGCATGAAAGGGAAATTTAGGTAAAGAATATTAATTTTAATTTAGAAGAAGAAACTTCCCTCTTCCAAATTTTGGAAATAAACTTAATTTTTACTCGTTATAGTGAATTTTCTAAAAGAATTATAATTTTGAGTTTACCCCGAAAATGAATAAATGAAAAACAGATTTATAAAATGGGAATGTACAAAAAATCCCTTTCCGATGCTGAATTCTTCAGATTGTGAAAATTTCTTGTTCTAAATCAGAATTTGTTGGAATTTAAAATGCTTTTTCTTGTAAATAAAAATTTTCCAGAATTAAAAACTTCCCAATTCTAAATTTCGGAAAACGAGACTTACTATATATTTGAATTATAATAGAAAAGAATTTTAATTCTATTTTATGAAAAGGGAATTTGCAAAAATAATCCCTGTTACAAGTCACAATTTTTCAATTTTTGAAACGAAGTGCCTCGTTCAGAAATTCGGGATGACTAGTCCAATATTTTTTATCCACTTGGCTACCCGTTCCGAATTTTCGGGACTTGCCCATCCCCTTTTCCAACTACCTCAATTATTTGGGACGACCATAGATACAGCTTTTAAAAAATTCCTTATTCCTGAAAAGAATTTGTGTTTAAAATACTTTTATTTTGTAAATACAAGGTTTTTAGGATTAGAAACTTCCCTCATCAAAGTTAAAAAAAAATAAAGTTAATATATTTCTGAATTATAATAGAAAGTGTTGTAAATAAATATAATAATTAGTTGTAATTTAAAATTACTTCACAAAATTCTCGGTGTCAAATCAGAATTGTAATTCTAATTACCAAAAATTATCTGATGTTCCAACTCAGAATAATAATATTTTTCCAAAATGTTCTATTACAAATTAGAAATCTTTAAAAATGCTTAGAAATCTGGAAGACACCCTGGAAACTTTGATTGTATTTTTTTTTAAATTTCACTAAATGAGAAAGACAATTTTCTATTTTATAAGATTTTTTGGAAGGGATGAAACTCATTCTGGAGAGTTACGCAGTGTAAAATTTACGATAATTGTACGGCATGTATAGAGAGAATAACGTACTTTTTAGAAAGAAATACAGAGGATGAATACATATGAGTATATAATATACATATATATTTTTTCAAGTATTTTACGCTGGCGTAGACATATGTCATGAATGATAAATCTGAGTATGCATGTGTCGTGCAGCTGTGTGCAATACTTAACACATAAAAATTCACGATCGCAGGATGATGCGTGTACTCGCGCTATAAATATGCGATAAATTGCAACTGCAGGTATGCATGTCATAGAGATGAATCGAGTGACGAGTACGCGGCGGACAAGAGGGCACAGGTCGAAAACTGTCGGAAAAAAATAATCCAAACTGACTAATTGACGCATATTTTTAATATTTTTTGTAACTATACCATTAGTGTAAATCGCCAACAGTATTCTGCTCAATGCAAATTTTTCGCTTGTTAATTGATCTGTGCCCTTTTGTTTTTTCGGGTACTGAATTCGAGATATCGAGACGTTAAGTTTTCGTAGTTTAATTCAAATCTCCGAAAAAAATTTCTAAGGAAAAATTAGTAGCAAAATATTATAGGAAAGTTGACTAAAATTGAACTTTTTAAAATTAGATTCGATGTTGTGAATTCTTCGGAGTATTTACTGGATTAAAGAATGCATTGTTACTTTTAATGTTATCATCGACGAGATATTTTATCTTTGTTATCACCAGTGTTCCCATTGTTTCTAGTGTTTAAAAAAACCGTGTATATAAATATAGGTTGTAGCACCTAACGTATATTTAAGTCAATATTGTTGTAAACTATCATCACTAAAATAGAGGTGTGTATTGTGTTTATTGATGTCTCTAATGCTCGATATAACGTAAATAAATATAATTTTAAAGTGACTAGAAGGTATAATAACTCATCAACGATAGCTGAGTTCTTTGGGTTTTAGTTAATGAACAGAATACGCAACTCTATTTTAAAATAAAGAAAGGATTATTTTTCGTCATTGTTACCTGTCGTTGTTACCAATATCGCTATACTCGCAGGCGATTCGTTACTTCCAGAGAAATAACAATGTCTAAAATAGCGTTACCGAATTGTGTGCTTTATTTCATTGTTTGTCCCTGTTTTATTTAATGATAAGCTCAATCAAATTTTTATTAATAGAGGCTGGACGTTAGGGTAGACCGAAAAAGCACAAAATTATTAGATTTATTGGCAATAGCACTGAGAAGTTTCTTTCTGGCATTATAAACAAATTAAAAAACAAATATCAAAAAATTTCTTACCATTAGACAAGTCGATTGAAAACTTTTAAATTTAAATTTTTTTTTGTATGAAAAAATTTGTTTCTCAAAATATAAAATATTTCTAAAAATGACGAAAATGCAGTTTTTTTTTAACATCTACCTAAACCTGTTAAACATATTTTTTGTTCATTAAGTTTGTGATGTTATTATTAGGAACTAAATTTTTTTCTGTTTTTATGGATCTTGAAACTGAAATCCTAAATATAGCAAAATTTGGGCTTAAAATTAAAAAATATATACGTATTTCGTCTTTTTTTCAAATATTATGTATCGACGGAAAATTGAGATCATTTTCTGAAATTTCGTTTGAAAATTTGTTTATAATGTCACAGAAAAACTTTTCAGTGATATTTTTCGAACCACTCAGTGGCCGCAAGTCATGGAGAACCTACAAATCAGGGAAGAGTCAGACAATTAATTGGCAAGGAAAATCCAAGCAAAAGTTAATAACACTTTCTGTGTCCTCTTAAGGATTATATTTTTAAGAGATTACAGCTTTTATTTTTTAATATTTTATATTTTTATGTTTTCTTTTGTTTTTTTTTGAAAATTCAATTCTTTCAGTAGAAATTTCATTTAAAAAAATTAAAAATGAAAATTTTTGTGGAAAATTGATGTTATATGTTTGAGGCTTCAACTATTTTGCTTGAATATTCGTCTTTTCTGGTCGAATTCAAAAAATTAAAATCTTGTTTGGTAAAAATATAATTATTTTGATTGAGTATTTGTTTTGTTGTTGTTAAAAATCCATTTTTTAAACTGAAAATATAATGATTCAGGTTGAAGATTTATCATTTTAGTGGAAATATACTCTCTTTGTTTGAATGACTACCCTTTTTTAAAATCCATTTTTTCGGTTATAAATTAATTTTTTAAACTGAAAGTGTAGTAATCTATTTTTGGCTGTTCTATTTAACCGTTTACGGAAAATTCGTCTTTTAGCTCAAAAGTTTAACAATTTGGATGAACTTTTCTTCCCCCTTGGCTGAAAAATTTTCTTTTGTTAACAACTTGTCTTTCTAGTGGAAAAATGATATATTGCGTTGATAACTCAACTGATTCCTAGAAAATGTATGCTTTTGGTTAAGAAGTTGTCTTTTTTGGTTAAAAGTTGATCTTATTGGTTAAATATTCATTTTTTTGCAGACTTGTGTTTTTAGTAGAAAAATCATATCTTTGGTTGAAAAAACATTATTATTAATTGAAAATTCAACTGTTTAGTTAAAAAATTCAAGTCCTTTTTTCGAAAATTTGTTTTGTTTGATAGAACATTATTCTTTTTTGGCAAAAAATTAATATTTTTGGTTAGAAATTAAACTAATACTTTGAAAATTCAACTCTTTTGTTAAAAATTCCATTTTTTGGTCAAAGAAGAATTATTTTAGTTTAAAATATCCACCATTACATTTTTCGTTGAAAATTCTACTTTTTTGGATAACAGTTGAGCTGTCTTCTAAAAACTTTATCTTCTTGGCTCATAAATTTAAATAATTTGTTCAAAATGCAACTGCTTTTATTGTATAATTAGACCGTTTGGTTAAAATTTATCAATTTCGTTATAACTTGAATTATTTATTTGAAAACTAACTTCCTTTCGAAAATTAATATTGTCAGGTTGAAAGTTCAACTGTTTTGTTGAAAATTTATCCTCGTAAATTACAAATTTACCTTTTATTGTATAAGTCATCTTTTTTGGGTAAAATGAATATAAATGAATATAAATTTAAAATTGTTTTAGACAGTTTTTAATAGATTCTATTTTGAAAATTTACATGATTAAAATTTTGATCTCTAAATATTAATGGTAAGTAAAAATTATAATTAATCAGGAAAAAGTCAGCGAATTTTGAAATTAAAGTTTTGCGGTCTCCCTGTTATACTTAATACTGAGCTAATACTAAAATATTATTGCGCTACAGAGCACTGAAAACCTTAATTTGAAATTTAATATCGGATAATGATACAAATCAAGATTGCTATAATTCCAATTAAAAATTGCACACATTTAAGCCCTTTGAGTTGAAAAGTTTTTTATTTGAAATGCATAGATTTTGCAATAGTTAACTGGGCAAATTTTTTAATGAAAAACAATCTCATTTTGAATTTCTAATTCTAATTTTATAAATGTTCAGTGACATCTTTACTGGTTTTTTTGAAAGATTTCTGATTTAATTGACCCAATTTTACAAGTCGTGGGGTTCAAAGGAACGGTGCTTTAATTATTAAAAGGGCTGTGGCCGTAATTCTACCTGAAAATGGAAATGACCGATTGCCGGTTCCCTTTAGGAGGCGAAATCCGTAGTGACCACGTGTTCTCAAAATTTGTTTCGCTTTACAACAGGATATTATATTATTGAAAGTTTTTCCACGTCGGTTCTTAAATTGACAGCATTCTCATTACCACCAATATGACACATTTCACAACACTAGACTGAACGATAAATGGTTTCAAAATCTATCGGATACGAATATAACAGAAAATGTTGCTAAAGTCGCTAGTCTAGGGAAAAATTATGGAGTAAAAATAGAAAAAGATCAAACACCGGTGTATGATCTAATAGTCAGTGTTGAGTCTAATATCAACAAAATACCACAGGTAGATCAGGATCGCGCTAGACTGAATATCGCGAGTAATGTATGTGGGCTTATGATATTCGGGCTACGCCGTAAAGTCAAAAATCATAAAAATGGGAATCGAAAAAATTTATTAATGAACTCACCACGAAACAGTTAAAGTTGATCACGCTAACCCTTCCAGATTATATGGCCTTCCAAAAATTTACAAGACAGGTGCCCCACTTAGGCCTATCGTTTCTTATGTAGGTAGTGCTACTTACCAATTAGCAACATTCACCAAAAATATCATTGCAAATAATATTGAAGCTCCTAATTCAAGAGTGCTTAACAGCTTCGATTTAGTGAAGAAAATGAGGAATTTCCGGATCCCGGTAAATCATGTCTTCGCGTCATTGGACGTGGTTTCCCTTTTTACAAATGTGCCGAAAGAAAAGGCAGTTGAGGCGGTTCGTAGTAGGTGGAATGAAATTAGCGAAAAAACCAAAATTCCATGGACAGATTTTGCAGAAGGACTTCGATTATGTCTAAATAGTACATATTTTAATTTCAAAAACCAAATTTATTTTTAAAAAAGAGGACTACCAATAGGCTCTCCCCTTTCGTCGATTTTAGCAGATTTGGTTCTGGACGACCTGGAAACGGGTATTTTACCGAAAATAGGTTTTTAAGTATCGTATGTTCGTTATGTCGTCGACATATTAGTAGCTCTTCCGGAAAAAAGTAGAAAACATTCTAAAATTTTTTAATTTAAATGATTATGAGATTAAATTCACTCTATAGAAAAGGAATAAAATAGGGCGATAAACTTTCTGGATGTAACTCTTCACAGGAATGACGTTCAAGAAATAAAGTGTAATTGGTATCGCAAATCCACCTGGTCTGGTAGATGCCTAAATTTTGATTCCAATCACCCACAAAAGTACAAAAAAGTGTAGTTTTCAATATGGTTGACAGAGCCATTCTTCTTGCGGATAAACAATGTCATGAAGAAAATTTGCGGTTAGTGGAACACACTCTTCGTGACAACTTTTATCCGGAAAATTTTTTTTAAAGATAATATGAATTTCAGATTACATATTTTGGCCCAAAATGAACGACGTAGAGTTGACGAAATAGATCATAACGCGGAAATTAGGTCTTTTATTAGCATTCCATATGTTGAAGGTCTAACTGAGCGAATTACGAAATTTCTCGGGCATTATGACATAACTACGGCGTTTAAAAACAAAAGAGACCTTACGTCAGTCCTGAGGCCCACTAAAGATAAATTAAATAATTTGCAAAATAGCAATATTGTTTATGGAATTTGGTGCAAAGGTCACAATTGCAAAGCGGTTTACAAGGACCAAACTAAACGTCCGTTAGGAGTCAGGGTTAAAGAGTACAAGAAAGATATAAATAAGGTCCCGAACAAACAGACAATGCTCACTAAGCATATTATTGAGAAAGATCACTTTTTCAATTTTGATAACGCGAAAATTCTTGCGAATGAATGTCACTATTGCAAACGTCTGATGTTGGAAATGTGTCATATTGTTGGTAATGAGAATGCTTTCAATTTAAGAACCGACGTGGAAAAACTTTCAAAAATATACCATCCTGTTGTAAAGCGAAACAAATTTTGAGAACACGTGGTCACTGCGGTTGTCTCCTCCTAAAGAGAACTGGCAATCGGTCATCGAAATTTTCAGGTAGAACTACGGCCACAGCCCTTTTAATTGTAAAATTGGTGGACCTCTGTGAATACTGTTTTAGTTTTCTTCGTGATTTGAAGCGGAGCGGATGTCTCTAATTTTGTTTATGTCGAAAACTATCCTTTTTATATTTACAGAATTCTGTTTCACAAAAATTCTCAATCGTTGATTTTGTGTTTCTTTCCATTAACTTCATCTCAAACTTTAAGCGTGTGTCTCTGTGCGACGATTTGTGATTTTTGTGTTTGTGGGATTACGAAGTGATTTACTTCCCCGCGATCACCTCATCCTTCGACACAAAGTTTATGCAAGAAAACACTTTCTTTTTTTTTACCAAATACTGAATTCCAAAATTCTAATTTTAATTTCATTTATTA
>NC_046660.1:32467315-32497146 GCF_010883055.1 Belonocnema kinseyi | reverse complement strand
GAGGACCCATATCCGTGGTCGAAACGTTTGCTAATGAAAAATTTCTTCAAACAAATCTAATTTTATAGTTGATTAATTTTTGTTTTGTATAGTAGATCCTCATCAAAGCGCCTGAAAAAAGTTACAAACTCTGTTATTAACAGTTGACTAAATTGAAAAAACAATTTTTACATGCTGAAAAATAGCCAAATATTCTGTGACAAAAGCGAATTTTTACTTATGAATACATAACATGATGAAAGATGGTTTAATTAACCAAAAATAGACAAATAGTGCATTTAAAACTAAGATTGCTTGAACAATTATACATTTTTTCGAATGATCAAATAGGATACTTAGGTTCCATTATCAAGTAATATGTGATCGATTCTGAAGAAAAAATGTAAAAATTCGGACAACCACCATCAAATGTTCATATTGCAATCTGAACAAAATTTTTTTCTTCCCCTAAAAAAGAAAAAAATTCTTCCTTTGGACAAAAATAAAAAAGACGGAATAAAAATTAGACGGCAACCAACCAAATTTCCTTCCTTCACATTTTATTTCTTTTGTCTTCTTTATATCAATCATTATCAAACTACAAAAAAAAAACATTTGTAAAAAATGATCACCAAAATTTCGGAACTCACACAGCATCCTTATCAAGGCAAAAAAAAAAAAAATGTTTAGCAGGCTGGAACAGCAACGCAACCACGATGCTCTCTCCCTGACACCTAAGTATCAACACCCGAGAATCAAATGAAAGTTCAGAGGCAAAATAGTTATAAACTTACTTGAAATACAAACCGCCATAAAATGTTCCTATTGCAATCTGAAAAAAACTAAAAAATAATCTTCTTTCTTCCCCTAAAAATATTTACTTCCCCTTTTCATTTTTTTCCCCTCATTTTTATTTTTATCCAAAGAAAGAATTTGTTCTTTTTAGGGGAAGAAAAAATGGAAATCTTTTATTTTTTAAGTTTGCAATAGGAACATTTTATGGTGGTTATATAAATTTGGTCAGTGAACTCTTAATTTTATTTTCAGGAATTCTGCACAGTATTGAATAACTTTTAATATTGAACTATCAAAACTTTGTTGTCAATAAACTGTTCAAAATTTAGTGAGAGTCAAGTTAACAATCGCTATTTTGAAATAAATTCAAGTCAGTTAACATAATTTTTTTTTATGTTAGATGCGGATTTTGATTGGATTCCATTAAAAAAAAGTTCTAATCGGATGAGAATTGACGCCTGAAAATTAATTTTTTCACGGACGATTTTTTGCCCTACTATGCAGTGGTATTAAATGAAAGTGGTAAAAAAGCTGCTTCCTGCTAATTGATGATGTGGAATTTTTAATTTGTTTTACAATTTGTTCGTAAAAATTATAGTTTTAACGTAACATATACATCAAATAACAATATAAACAATAATAGTTGTAAAATTTTCGCTAAACTTTTTTCTTACAATCTCAATTCTGAGATAATATTAAAAGGGAGTAAAAAGAGCATTTACTCGAGTGAAAAAGATTCAAAGTTGCGTATTTATTTAATAAATTGCTTATAGAAATTAGTTAAATAAGTATTTGATACAAATATTGATTAAATATCAGTATTAATTAATTATAATTTCCATGATTAAGCGTTCCTTAGGTTCGTAATGTTAATATATTTGTTACAAATAAATATATATTCCCAGTTGCCAATTAATAATCTAATACATAATATGATGCATTTTATGTGAGAATAAGTCTTGAAATCTTTTGAATATTTGTGCATTGTACTGAAGTATTTGTTTACATAAATTGTTTGAAACAATGGAATTGTAAATTCAATGAATGATCTATGTTTCTTACATTAATATGTCTGAATTCGGGTCAATAGCAAGTTTTTAAAGCAATTCCCTTTTACATCAAAACTTATATTTTTATATTGTTAATGTTGTCATTATATTTTTTATGTATTGTGGCACGAAAATAGAGATTGAAAAGTTAAGAAGTTCGAGGCCCTTATAAATTTCTTGCGAAGAATCGAGTATACCAAAAGAGGAACAAAAATACAGGGTATGCAAAAATGCTTTTCGTTATTACACGATTATTACGCATTATTACACATTCTTACGGATTATTACGCCTGCAGTGTACGGAGTAATACGTGAAAGAATTTTCCCTTGCAACGAAAGTCTGGATTTTGATTACTCATAGGGAGTTTTGTAATGACCTTAATTTTTAAATCCACTTTCTTGAAATATCTCCATCTTATTCGACCCCTGGAGCTCGAAAATAGAATTTCTTTTAACTGATATGATCATTAAATTTTAAAGAATTGTAGCTCCATTTGATATTTAGGTCTGATAGGATTTTGAGCTAGATTGGGAATTTAGTTGTATTTTTACTTTAGTTTAGAGATTTGAAAAAATTAATTTACTTTTTTCATAAGAGAAAAATTTTTTTGATAGTCTATATACAGGAATACGATACTTAGTATATTTGTTCACGTCTTCGAGACGCATCTATCGGTTGAAACGTTTATCGCCTAACAGTATCGATTTATGAAGTAAAAAAAAGATTTATTCTGTGAAGCATTCAAATTGGAAATCTTGAGTTTTAAACTTTTTAAATTGATGTTTTAAAATTTTTTAATTAAAATACTTTCTAATGGAATGCTCAATAATTTACTCGTATAATATGAAATGTAGTAACCCGTTTCCATCAAATAAGTTTGAATGAAATGCAAATAATCTGCAAATTTATAATTTTTGAAATAATTTTTTTTTAACTAAATACTTCGTAAATTATAAGGTAAAACATTTTCATTCCAAATAGTTAAAACATTTATGGAAAGTTTTTAATTTTATATCGAAATTTTGAGAAATCTAGAAGTTGTTTTCCATTTTTTCCCATTAAAAATTCTTTTTGATATTTTTTTCAGAACTTCTACATATTTTAAGTGTATACATAAGTGATAAAAGATCAATGTTTTTTATCACAATTTTTCAACTTCAAAAGCTTTTAATTGTTCATTGTTCCAGACCTCAAGTCTGCATTTTGAAATTCTTTAAATTAACAATGACAGCTTGAAACTAAACATTTTGAATGGAAAATTATTTAAAAGATTTTCGAATTACGCATTGTAAAGTGAATAGCAGTGAGGCATCTGATTTCACTTCGGCGAAAAGCTTGTATGTCTCTTCGAAAGATGAACGCTTCCTCTTGGTTTCCTTTGCCATTTTCGTAATCCCTGTTTACACCTGGTTACGCAACGCATGCCCTAAACACTGATTGACTGAAAGCGAACTGAAGCGATTGTCCTGCGACATTTTTGCTACTGACTGAAAATTGCTAAATAAGACGCCACGATTAACCGCCGAGGATACCGCCCGCATTTTTCATACACTCATGCGTTGTTGTGGAGTTGCTCCGCTGACCTAGCAGCGTCATTTCTTGTCCTCTTTGACCACCTTGTCCTTTATAACGGGAACTTTTCTTGCGGGATTGCAGTGTACGATAATACAATATTCGAAACGTCAAATGACCTATTGACGAACCCATCATGTCCTCTTATGATCTAGCAATATTGATTCATAAATTAAGAACATAATTATATTGTTCATCATGTTGAAATAAGAAAAAAATTTTGAATTTTAGGAACATAACAGTGATGTGGATGATACGAGATATTTGTTCGCGTCTTCGAGATGCCTCAAATGTTAAAATTAAGAACTTTTCATAACCTACCGATATCGTTTATAAATTTTGTAATAACATTATTTTTCTTGTATATAAGAGGATTTTTCTTTTGATATTAGGAATATAACAGTACTGAATTTGATGCAATGGTTCGCGTTTCGGAGAAGCGTGGATTAATCTTTTAACGAACTATCGATGACCCTTCATGATTAATCAGTAGTTTCTTAGAAAGTATTAAAAACAAGATTGTTTTGATAAAGAAAATTCTTTTTTTTTTCATTTGGAATACAACATTAACGTAAGTTTAAAAGTTGTTCATTCTAGCAGAATACAATGACTAAAATTTTGATGGGCTGTCTAATTTTCTTAAAATAAGATTTTTGTTAAGACGGAAACATAAGTTAGAACAATATAAAAAAACGCTCATAAAATGAGCACAAATAACTATGTGACCGTCCGCGAAGAAAGGGACCTTACGCGCCAAAGCTGAATTTTACAGTACCGGCGATTGTAGCCGAGTCCGCAAGCAGGCGTTTGACTAGTTGGGGAAGCGTCAACGAAAAGCACCACCACCACTTACCACTACATCTTTAGGCGCGAGCCAGTGGAGCTCACGGACACAGCGTATAACAGCTGTAGTGGTAAGTAGGGAGGCTGGATTTCGTAAGCCTCTCGTTCAGTCTCCGACTACATTTATCATGCCTATGTTTGCAGCTTAATAACAAAAAAAGTAATCAACTTAAAAAATTTCTGATTGTTGCAAATGAAAGAGCAACTCGATAACTATCCATTGGTGTAAAAACCTAAAAATCGATTTTTGGCGCGTAAGGTCCCTTTTTTCGCGGACGGTAATATATACCTATAGTAAATACATTTATAGTGCTTCGCAGCGGTGCTATTAATTGTTTTTAGACAAAAAAACTGAAAAGATCATCTAAGATTTAGCATAGGGTAATTTTTACATAAATGATATTCTATTAGATACATAAAACAATTTCAAATTATAGTGATCTGCTCCTGCATAGTTTCCCCTATTATTCATTAAGTATTTTTTCTTGTAGAAAGAAACTGATTATTTATCGCTAGTTGCAAAAGAGTTTAAAGAGTAAAAAATGTGGATGGAAGCAGTGATAAGTTTGAGGGGTTGAAAACCTCAAGTGGAAATGGGCAAGCCTTAATCGACAGAAACGGGTTTAATTATCGCGGCAAAACGTGAAGCCATTTACACTGGAGACAGATGATAGCTAGAGGGCTCGACCGGACCACCCTGCTCTAATAGCTGTGTCAATTAATAATGCATACAGAAGAACCGGAGACCGTGACTATGAATTTTCGCGACGGAAATGTTTCGAAACCACGAGAGAGATGTATAAAAACGACTGCTGTGATTTTCTCATGAAAAAATTACTTTATGGGTATCAACCAGCTAAAAGACCGTACAAATCTTTCTCTGCAAAAAAGATAAATGATGAATTTAAACATTTAAATAGTGGTGATTTAACTAATTATCCTACACAAAGTCTTATGCAAACATTTTTAGTTTTTAGTATTAAAATATATAATAAATCTTAGATTTTTATTTACCGTGAAAAGTGTATTACATACTACACAAGAACGCCTATATAAGAGCAGTTTCGGGGGTTGCCTGTTACTAGCGTTGAGATTAAATCAGTTTGTGGAAACGTAAAGAGACTATTGTAAACTGGTGGCGACCCATTGTTGACACTGCCACACACTACTACACATCTGTGAAACTGGGCGGGCTAGCAGTTCTTGGACGGATTAAATCAGTCGATTCTATACAGGCGTTCTTGTTCATGATAAGAAATATAAGATTTCAGGATTCATAATGATTAAGGGCCTTGCATAAATTAAGTTAACTCTTTTGGCTGGTGAGATAGGTCAACAATTTTTCTATTCTTTTTTATATGTAGGAGGGGGAGGGGACGTGGTTAAAATCATTTCTTATTAACCGATGTATTCCATTCAAAATTATTTTTTTTTTAGAAAATTATTTTTTTTTTTTTTAAAAAAAGGAGCTGTTTGGTAAAAAATTAGAGATGTTGATGTTTTGAAATTAATTAATAGCTTGTTGTTTATTCGTTGGTTAAAAATTAACGTTTTTTAAATACAAAATTCATATTTTCGCGTTGAAAATTCCACTATTTTGAAGAAAGCTCACCTTGTGGGCTAAACATGCAATAATCGCGTAGAAAATCCAACTGTTGCCTTGTTCATTGAAAATTGATCTTTTTTAGTTTGAAAATTCAATAGTTTGGTTGAAAATTTATTAAGATTGCGTCTTTTTGTTAGTAAATTAATCTTCCTGTTGCAAATTTAATTATTTGATTGATTGTTGACGTATTTTATTGAGAATTTGCCTTTTTGGGAAACAATTAACCTTCTTGGTTGAAAATTAAACCATTTCGTTAGAAAGGGATTATATTGCAACAGTTTGGTTACGAATTAATCGGGTTTAGTTGAGAAGTTAACTATTTTTTTAAATTCATTCTTTTTTGTCCAATTTGCGCATTTTTGTATTTAAATTGAAAATCTTTCCTTGATTAAAATATGAATTATTACATTGTTTGTTCTGAATTGATTTTTTTAGATTAAAATTTCAAATGCTCGGTTGAAAATTACATTATTTTGTAAATTCATAAAAAATACACGTATGGAAAAAATACGTAAGGCAGAGGGGGGTTCCCTAAGAAAGGGTGTCCGGGGTTTAAAATTTTAGAACAATGCTTAAGTAATTTATGCACGGCTCTTTATAAATATTCTCAGAGTTCAATAATCACCGATTCTTCTATTTTACAAGAGTGATTCTGTATATAAAAGATTCTCTTTCAAAAATGTTACAAGATTATATGATTTTTGTCATTAAATATTGTTGGTTAGGGAAAATAAAAAATTGGTCAGATAAAAATAAGGGCATTTCAAATTCAACTGTTTGGTCAAAAATTTAATTATTTTTTTGCTGAAATTTGAACTATTTCTCTAAAGGTTTTCTTTTTTTGTTTGATGAAATATCAGCTATTATTTTTTTTTTGAGAATTCATCCTTTTGTAGAAAATTCAATTCTAGGGGCTTAAAATCAACACTTTTCTAAAATACTCGGATTTTTGGTTAAAAATTGTAACTATTCGATGGAAAAATGAAACTGCAATGGTAGAAGTTCAATCTTCTTTTATTTAAAAATTCAACTGCTTGGTTAAAATTTTAACTGCTTTAACGATAATCTGTCTCTTTTACTTAAAAGTTAAACTATTTGGTTGTAAATTCAACTATATCATTGAGAATTTATCGCTGTCGGTATTAAGCTTATGTATTTGGTTAAAAATTCAACTATATCGTTAAAAATGTCATTAATTCGTTGAAAATTTCAATATTTTGTTGAAAATTAGGCTTTTCGAATTGAAAATTGATCTTTTATGGTTAAAAAGTCATCTTTTCAGTTTAGCATAAGGAAATATATTTTAAATTTTCAATTGTCAATCTGAAATTTTATTTCATTACTCTATTTATAAAAGATTCTACGTCCAATATTCGTCTTTTTCGCTTTAAAGTTTAACTATTTGGTTGTAAATACAACTGATTGTTTGAAAATTCATCTTCGTATGTACAAAATTTAAGAGGCTGGTTAAAAATTTAACTATTCTTTTAAAAATTGTATTATTTTGTTGAAAATTTAATTTTTATGGAAGAAAAGTTATTTTTTTATTAAAATAAAGAGCTACATGTAAAATTTTCAGTTGAAAGTTTAACTGTTTTATTCCGCTAAGAAAAGATTATATGTTAAAAATTCGTGTTTCTGCTTTAAACTTTAACTTCTTGGTTGTAAATATCACTGATTGGTTGAAAATTGACACTATTTTGTTGATAGATTTGTTGAAAATTCATTCGTTGGCATTAAAAATCATATTTTATGGTAGAAAAGTAATTTTTTTGGCTAAAATAATGAAATTAAATTGAAAATAAAAGATTTCAATATGTAATTGTATTACTTTAATCTGTTTATAAAAGATTCGACGATAAAAACGTTACAAGATTAAAGTTACTTTTATTGTTTATACTTGTAAACTTGAAAAGTCGTGTTGGCTGAATAAAATCTACCTTTTCTACTGAAAATGTCACGTCTGGTCAAAAGGTATGGATTCCACTTGTGAAGCTTTTCAATTTTATGCTTTGAAGTAGGCTTTGCGTCATAATGTAGTTTTTCACAAGAAGACTTTTTTTTCTTTGTAAGGGCTTGTCTAATAAAAATTCAAGTAGTAATCCTGTTAATTTCATGTACAGATACGAATGTTTTCTTTTATTGACGGATAAATTTTATCACAACTTACGAGTACCTACACTAAGTATATTATATTTATCTTAATGCTAGCTGTAGGTACTTTTTTTCATAAAGCACCTCACTTTTTTGAAAACAACTTTTCTTCGGTTTGGGATTCAGTCAATTAAATGAACTGAATAGGAAATGTCACTTGCAAAGTATTCGTTAACGCTGAAAAAGAATCTGTAATCCATTTGTTGCTACTAAGAGTAGTATAATCAATATTTGCAACTAAATAATAAACAAATGAAAAAACAAATTTTTAACCACTTTTTTGGGGATGTGGGGCCAAGTTGACAAATACGTGGGCATGCTTCAGGTAATTTTGATGCCTTATAAATTCAGATTTAAATGATTTAAAAGCAGATTTAAATGCAGCCCTTCAAGTTCAACTGTCCCCCTCCTGTACTTTTCCTCTCCTTAATTGCACTTTTATTTCCCCACTCTTATCAGACTTCTCGGGTTTCAAGTTATCCTCTCCTTACTATCCTACTACACTTCCCCTACCCTTTCTCCTTATTTCCGAAGGGCAATGAGTAGAAGAAGTCCTACATCCTCTTCTCACTTCTTTCTTTCATTACCATTATATTATATTATTATATTAGTATATTATTATATTATTATATCATTATATTATTATCTTTTCTCTGGTTCTCTCTGGTTTAAAAACTATAGCTGAATAATTCACATTTTACGCTAAATAATATTGTAAAATGAAGAAAATGTTCAAATAATTCGTTATAGAGATACGATATAAAATATTCATCTCCGTCTCCGAATGGCTCAGAGTTCAGTAAGGCAGCAGCCTGTATGTTGCAAAGCATTTAAAATTTCCAACTGACTTATTCAGACTTGGTGCAAAATTTGGCCATATATCATGTTAAATAAAAAAAATTTAAATGAATAAAAGCCGACTACGCCAGTAGTTTTAAGTTAGAAAACTAGATTGTATAAAAATGAGCCACAATGGCTATTAGGAAATTTATTAAATACAGTAATGAATCCTTATTATAAAATTAATATTGATTGAGGTTCAAAAATACAATTTTGGAAATAAGAAAAGGAAATTAAAGAAAATTTCTAATTCCTTTCCCCCCTGCCGTCATTTTATATTTTATATCGAAAATTTAAGGATATAATAATCATAAAATATATCTTTTCTTAATATTTAATTTCTATCTTTTTTGTACTATATTATAATTTTATAAATATTATTACATAAAAAATACGAATACGCTGCTTAAATTTCTTTTATTTGCTTTTAATTATTTCAAAATTTATATTCATGAACTGATGCGCATATACATTTAATTAAACTATTACATTACTGAATTGAATAAATTAAATAATGGCGATTTTGAGCCATTTCTGCACAGTATAGTTTCCACCAGAATGGTGTAATTGAATTTTTTGTTTAAATTTTATAACTTTATACCTTTCAATGCATTTCTTCCAAAAAAATTTATTATTTAAAAAAGTATGAATTATTAGTAAAAAATAAAGGAAGTAGGAGTATTTAAAGTTGCAGATTTTTTATTAAAATACCAAATCTTAAAATGTTTCTTTATTTTCAGAATATAATATAAGCACCATATATAATAGTTCACATTGAAGGCAATACGATATAATTTTTTTTTTATTTGTGAATATAATTATAATTAAATTGCACAATTACACTAAAAATACTCGGATAGAAAATTGCATTTTCATGAATATATTAGTAGATAAAATAAATGATAGAAAGATTTTGCTGACTTGGGGTGTGGCTAATTACAGTCGACGCTACTTACCTTGCCGCTATTTACCTTGCCACTTCCCCTAACTCTCGGTCGAGCTCTTTCCCCACCACGACCGCGACGGCTCGGCATCCGAGAATTGTTCCGCTCGCTATTTACGTTGCCGTCAATGGTTTAGGTCTTTTAAGGCAATTTTAAAGTGCAAAAATTCATTATATACCTTTGTTAATGAGGCTTATAAAATAATTTCGAAATCATATAATATTTATGTATCATGATAATTTTCTTTTCACATGGGATAACCTTAAGTACGGTAAGTTTTTTCAAAGGTTTATCAATAATTCGTTGACACTAGCCAATTTTTCAGTTTATTCCGCGAAGAGAACGATGTGCTCAACATTTTTCGGAACCAAATGTGAGATAATTACTTCCACAATATGTATTCTGAAAATCGAACTTTCACTGTTTGTAAACACTGACTTGCGTGCGGTAACGTACGCGTGGGGGAACATCGTTTCCAGGAAAATTACTCCCCTACGGTCCCATTCGCGACAAGGTAAATAGCGTCGACTGTATAATAAAAGGGATGCTTTTAGATTATTTAGCAGTTATTTTAAAACATTGCTACAATTTTAAAGATATTCATATAAAAATGTCAGCATAAGTGGAATAAATGAGGCTTCGGGGGTTTATTCAAAAAATCTTTAATTTATTATTAACTATTTCTGGATATATTTGAGTTCATATATCCAAACATCGATTTTTTCGTAGATCAGTCGACATATAGCTAAAAATATTTAAATAATTCATTAGAAAATTTAGGGTGAATTTAAAATATGAAAATCTAGGGGTGTTTTTAAAGAATTTTGATAGATTAATTATTTCTACAGATATTTAAGTTTTTATGTTTGAAATTCCATTTTTTAGCAGTTCAATTGTCTTGTAGCCTACAATTTTTAACTTTTTTGCTTGAGATAGTTAGGACAAATTGAGTAAATAGAGCTCTAGGAAAGTTTTGTACGAACTTTTGAATTATTAATTGTTTCTAGAGATATTGAACTTTTCATGTTCGGTATTTGATTTTTTAGATGTTCAGTCAACCTGTGGTTACAGGATTAAAGTTTTTACTACGCTTCTATTAGAGAAGGCTTGAAGATATCTAAAAAAATATATGTATGAATTATTTTTAAAAAAATTCACTTTTAATTGAATATAGCAGAATTGGAGAGAAAGGATTGGAAGTTTATGAGAAATTTCAAACAAAGGGTTGTAGTCATAATGATGGAGACGTGGCTGTATAAAAAGGGATGTGAAAGAGTAAGGTGAAGGTTATTAAGAGGTTACAAATGACAAGTTCAAAATGCAAAGAAGAAGAATAAAAAGGGCAGAGAAATGGGAGAAATGGTTATGGAAATAATGAACGAATGTATAACAGGAAAAGATAAGAAAGACAGGAAATAATAAAAAGAAGGATTAATAGTAGAAGAGGTCAAGATGGGAGGAGAGAAGTGGAAGGTAGTGTGGGTATATGTGAAAGCAGGAGAAAACAGAAGAGATATAAGAAATGATTGAAGAAAATAAATAAGAGATTCGGCTTATAATAGGTGGTGATTTTGATGCGAAGACCGAAGATAGAGGAGGAAGGGAATAGGGAGAAGAGAGAGGAAGAAAATCCAAAGATAAGGTATTAAAATGGAAGGGAAAAAAGTTATTGAAGAGCTTGGAGGAGTTGAGATGGTTTATCTTAAACGGAAGTACACTGAAACCCCGTTTAAGTTCACGCCCGGATAAGCTCACTTTCGTTTAAGTTCACGCGTTGCTTTTAGTTAAGGTTTACTTTCACCGCCTCAACAATTTTCCAGTGTTCCGCCCATTCAAGCTTTCCATATGTATGTGAACCAATCGCAACAGAATATGGAGGGGCTCCTCTCGTGAGATGTTTTCGTTTCAGAGAAGTAAACTTAAATACGGGGTTTCAGTGTATAGAGGGAGGTGAGAAAAGAGAATATGCACCCTTAGAAGGTGAAAGGGGAACGGTAATTGATTATCTGATAGTGTATGGTAAGATAAGAGAACAGGTCAAGAAACTAAAGTTAGGTGATTATATTGAATCGGATCACTTTTCCTTAATAGTGACATTAAAGGGACAAAACAGTAATAACAATATGAACGAAAAGGAAGCAAAGGTAAAAAGTGTCGAAAAAGGGGATTGGTCAAGGCAAGGAAAAGAACAGCTTAGAGAAAAGGTCAGAAATATCAAATGGGAGAGGGAAGTGTGGACGAGGAGATGGAAAAAATGATGATGATGGATAAATGATAAAAAATGATAGGTGAGTAAAAGTGAATGGGTTGAGGACTGTAAAGAGAAGAAAAACGAGCTCAGAAAGGAATTAAGAAAGTGGATAAAATAACAAAGTAATGCGGAAGAATATAGAGGAAAAAGAAAGAGTATACTGAGTTGTGTCATAAAAAGAAAGAGGAAGGGAATAAAAGAATTGAGGAAGAGACGGATAAGGCTAGGATAGAAGAAGAGGTATGGAAGGTACTCAATAGAGGAAGAAAAAGAGAAAAATGAGTAAACCAAGATATTGAAATGGTAAAAAGGAAAAAATAATTTTTGGATTTGCTAGGAGGAGTAGAGAGAAAAGTTAGAAAGGGAGGAAAATATAGTAGAGAAAGAGATGAAAAAGAGGACATAATAAGAGAAGAAATAGTCAAGGTTTTATGAATAATGAAGGATGGAAGGGCACCTGGTATAGATGAGATTCCAAATGAAGTATGGAAATATGGAAGGACGGAAGTAGAGGAATGGGCATGGATAATGTGTAATCGAGTTTGGAGGGGAGGGGGGTGGCCCGCGTTATTAAAAGAAAGAGCAGTTATACCAATATTGAAGAAACACAAAGGAGAGGAGGTTGAAGATTATAGGGGTGTGGTACTGATTTCAACACTGTATAAAGTATGTGTAACTGTTTTGTCGGAGAGATTGAAGATAGAAGTTGAAAAAAAAGATCGAGTTACCGAATCAGACAGGATTTAGAAAAGCATTGTTCTTGGACTTAAATTAGTCGTTTGACTAATTAGACCGAAGCGAAATAGACAAACTTATGGTGAGAAAGGGGATAAGAGAGTGATTAATAAAGAGAGCATTGGAAATTTTTATAGAGACAAAAAGCAGGGTAAAGGTAGGAGAGCAAGTAGGAGATAGTTTCTGGTTGGTGAGAGAAGTGAGGCAAGGATGTCCTCTAAGCCCACTGTTATTTAATATATTAATATCAGACTTGGAACAAGAAATGAGGAGAAAAGGTTGGGGATGAGTTGGGATAGGGAAGGAAACAAAAAATATATATTTTGGCATACGCAGACGATATAGTGTTGATGGAAGAGGATGAAGAAGGGATGACGGGCTTAATAACACGATTAAAGAAATACTTTGATGGGAAAAAGCTAAATTCGAATGTAGAAAAGACAAATATAATGAGGTTTAGAAAATAAGGGGGAAGGAAGAAAGAATGGACGGGGAAATGGAAGGGAATAAAGTTAAAAGAAGTGAAAGAGTTTAAATATTTGGTATATATCTTGCAAACGATTGAAGATAATAGAGTTAATATAAGAGAAAGGATAAAAAAGCAGCAGGGATAATGAAAGAGATATGAAGAACAGGAAAAAGGGGGTTAAAAATGAGAGAATGTGGTTATTTGATACGCTGTTATGACCGGCATTAGGTTATGGAGTATCGAAAGAAAGGAAAGATATTGAGAGTATACAAAAAAGGTATATAAGATGGACACTAAGGCCAGACTAGAGGACGCCAGGATATTTGGTGAGAGAAAAGGCACAAAGGGAGGAGTTGAGTATTAGAGCGGAAGAAAGGACATAGATATTCGAGGCGAAGCTTATTGAGGGAAAGGGAGGGGAGCTAACGAGAAAGTGTTTGATGGAATTAGAAGAGAGGGGAGGAAGGACGATCGAAATAACGAGATAGGAAGAAGAAAGAAGGGAGTTCTTTAATAATAGAACAATAGAAGACGGGTCTGGCGTAAACTATGAAGAATTGTAAAAAATGAGATAGAAAGAAAATTAACATAAAGATGGGGGATGATTAAGGAATAAAAATACAATAAATGGTATAAGATGATAAAAAGGGAAGGAGTACCAAAGTATTTAGAAAAGGGATGAGGAGAGAGAAGGTGGACCAGATTAGCAAGATTCAGATTGGGAAATGAGGTAAGGGAGGGGATGTATTGGGAAGAAGAAGAGAACAGAAAGTGTAGAATATGTGAATGGGAGGAGGAAACATGGGAGTATGTATGGGAAGGATGTAGGAGAGGAATGGAAGATAAAGGAAGCTGGCAAGAGAATGTGGTTAAGATTCTAGGGGTGGATCGATCACATGAAATAGAGATAAGAAACTAGTCGTAAATAATTATATATATAGTAAGGATAAGATTTAAATATATATAAGCGGAAATATTGTAAGGAATGGAAGTCATGCAAACCCTTAGGGGACACATTACGAATAAAGAATTAGTCCTATGGATTTGGTGATGGTGGCGAGAAATTTTTATTATATAGAGAGACATCAATACGAATATAAATTATATGCATTATATTGCGTTGTGTATCTAATACTTTTATTATATTCAAACGAATATTTTATTTGACTAAAATTTTTATTTAAAAAGTAGTGAAATATCACAAAAAATACTTACGATGAACAAAATTCCTCTCAGTAAAAATTTAAGTTATAAGTTCAACATAGTTTAAATAAAGTATTAAACCAAATTAATTAAATTAAGTGAACTATAGTTTCAAAAACATATTATTAAGAGGAACAAATTGTAAACTTGGCGAGATTATTATTATAATTAAAAATTAAATACAACATATATATCGCTAAGTTTGCATTTTTGTCCTTTTAATAGACTCTCAAATTTGTATCATTTTATAGATTTAATAAATTAAAAAAATTACATGTCTTTTATCGTTTTTGGTCAAATTTTTACTTTACAAGCAATACTTCTGTTCATCCAAACATTGGTGCGAAATTCGGTCTCGAAGTCGGCCCTGAATTAAAAACCGATCCACGGTTACCAGGGTTGGACCGACTAAGGTGTTTTCAAGATGCTACTAGCAGTCTTGCGTGTGCAATGGCGCGCGCCGATTTATTTTTTATGAAAAATAATAAATCAAAAGCCTATGGTATCTTTTCTATGTTATACATATTTAATGAATGTTAGAAAGTATTAGTATAAAATAAAAGAAGACACCAAGAGATGAGTTCTGCATTTTAAACCACAATTTTTATAAATCAATTAAGCAAAATTTTTTAGGTAATTTTTTAGGTTGAAAATTTAACTATTTGGTTTAAAGTTAACCATTCGGTTGTAAATGCAAATCTTTCATTAAAAAGGCTAATTTTTAACAAAACCGTTTACACTGAAGATGAAAATGTTCAATTTTCAGTCAAAAAATATTAACCAATTTGCAACCAAATAGTTACTTTTTCATCCAAAAACATAACATTTCAAAAAAATAGATAAACTTTTAAATAAGTAGAGAAATTTATAAACAAAAAGTAAAAATGATGATTATTTTAAAACAATAACAGCTGAATTGAACTAAAAAATGCGTTTCAAGCAAATTTTTAAATAGTTAACAACAGAAAAGTTTTTAACTAAAATAATGAATCTTCAAGCAAAAAAATTAATTTGTAAAAGGCCGTTCAACCTTAAAACAATTAGAGAAATGTTCAACAGAAAGATTAATTTTCAACCAAAGAAAGAAAGAATTTTCAACAAAAGAATTAAATTTTCAACTAAAATGATGAATCTAAAATTCAAACAAGATAGTTAAGTCCTCAACAAAGGATCTTTAACAAAAAATAATTCACAACCACCGAATTACAGTTGTAGATGTATATATGCATATATTATCGAGCGCAAAGCTCTAGAACCAACAAAGAAAAAAGAAAAATATCTGCAAAATTGTTGAGTTTTCAATCCAAAAAGCAAGTTTTCAAAAAAAATGATTGAATTTTCAACCCATAGGGATACATTTTTATTGTGTTCATGCTCACTAAGAAAATCAAGTTTCTACCCAAAGAGATGAGTTTTTAACCAAGAAAAAATTTTAGTCAGGACAGAAAAAAATTCAACTAAATTGTTGAACATTTTCAACAAAAAGTTTTTAAAAACTGTTCCCTTATTGTTTCAAAATCAAATAATTGGTTGAAAAGTCGTCTTTTTTGTAAAGCATTAATTTTATTGGTTAAAAATTAATCTTTTGAACATAGAATTTTTTTTTATAACGAAAAAATAGTTCTCTTAAAATTTAATCTAAAAATAACATAATTCCCTTCCTGATTGATTCAACGACTTGAAGTGCAGACCATGTTTAATGTTAAATGGATTCGATCTCCTTTGCAATAATTTTTCTAACACCGTTTTTTTTTTGTTAAAAATTATTTTTTTTTTAACAGAAAACTCAAATATGACATTTTTGGTAGAAAATTAATTTTTTAAATTAAAGTGTGATCTTTTTGAGTTAAAAATCTAACTTTTTGCTTAAAAATTTATGGATTTTTTGAAAATTCGGCTCTTTTAGTAGAAAATTAATCTCCTCGCTTGAACATTCATCTTCCTGATTTAGGATTCAACCATTTTTCTGACAATTATTTTTTTTTCCAAATTAATTTATTGAAGTGCAAATTTAACTTTCCATTTTTTTTAAAAATTTATTGTTATTTTTAATTAAATATGTTTTGGTGCAGAACTCAGCTATTTTTTTTAATTGCACATCTTTAAGTTGGACATTATTTTTCTAACTAAAAATCGAACTATCCCATTTTTCGTTAAATTTCAAGTTTATAATTGAAGCTTCATCTGTTGCGGTTTAAAACGAACCTTTTTCATTGAAAATTCAACTATTTTGTTTAATTACTTCCACAATATGTATTCTGAAAATCGAACTTTCACTGTTTGTAAACACTGACTTGCGTGCAGTAACGTACGCGTGGGGGAACATCGTTTCCAGGAAAATTACTCCCCTACGGTTCCATTCGCGACAAGGTAAATAGCGTCGTCTGTTTAATAAAAGGGATGCTTTTAGATGATTTAGCAGATAGTTTAAATCATTGCTAAAATTTTAAAGATATCCATCTAAAAATTTTAGCATAAGTGGAATAAATGAGGAATAAATAATGAATCAAAAATTTATTTTTTTAATTTTTCTGTTTTGGTAAAAAATTAATCCTTTCGGTTGAGAATTCGTCATTTTTGGTAGAAAAATAAACTTCTTGATTGAAATTAAATCTTTTTTTCGAGGATTCTATTATTTTGTTAAAAATTCCTTTTTTTTGGTTAAAAATTCATTTATTTAAGAGAAACGTTGATTATACCATTTTTTATAGAAAAATAACATTAAAAAAATTGATCTTTTTTTTGTTACAAATTAAATCTTTTTAAACCGTCTTCTTAAGGTAGGAAATTAATCATCGCGGTTGAAAATTCATCTTGTTCATTGAGGGCTCAATTATTTGTTGGAAAATTCCTTCATAGTTATTGAAAAATTAATTTATGTAAAATAAAATGGGATTTATCATTTTTGGTAGAGAATTGATATTTCAAATTAAAAATTGATCTTTTTTCGTTGAAAATTCAACTATTTGTTAGAAAATGCACATATTTCGATAAAAATTCCTGTTTTTGGTAGGAAATTAGTCTTCTTGGTTGAAAATTTATCTTTGTGATTAAGAACAAAATTATTAAGTTGCACATTCCTTCTTTGTTGTTGTTAAAAATTCAATTCTTTAACCAAAAATTGAACTATCCCACCTTTGGTGAAACATTGAAATTTTGATTTACAAATTGATATTTTTGTGTTGGAAATTCAATTATTTGTTTCAAACATCGTCTTATAAAAAATTAATGTATTAAAGAAAAATTTTTATTCTATCATTCTTGATTAAAAACTAATCGGTTTTTGTAGAGAATTAATTTTATGGGCAAATAATTAATCTGGTTTTTATTATTTTTAACATAGATGTCCAAATTCAATTTTTATTGTCTCATATGGGAATATATACGATAAAAAAATATTATCGTTGAGAGATTCTGCTAAATAATATATAGAACATGCTTGATTTTAAGTGAATTCTATCTTATTCTAAATACTTTTTAGAATATTGTTCTTGTATTTAAAATTAATTTAGTTCAAAACAATTTACATCTGTATAGGGTTTCTTACAATTTCTAATAATAATTTTCATACAGATTATTTAAAAAATAAAAAAAAGGAATAAAGTAATAAAAAAATTAATATAATTACATATACGACACTGAAAAAATAATTTGTAAACGACTTTTTCGATTGAAAATTGTTTCAATAAATAAAAAATTGATGATAAAACTTTTCCGACTACATTGGTATTGTTTTCTCATCAATTGTACTTCTTTAAAACAAAATAATGTTCTAAGGTTACTGCAGTATTTATCAATAGTTCTTAATAAAATTAAACAAAATTTAAATTTAAAAAAAAGTAATTTTCATTTTGTATTAGTTCACAAATAAGATATCAATCAAAGAATAATGCTTCCAATTGTAGAACTCCGTACCTACAAGATGTTGTGTACTTTCCACAGATTTAATAAAGCTCACTGATGAAGGCCACCATTGTGTGCCGAAATTTTTGAGACAACTTAATTATTTTCAATTCAACTGACTCTCAATCCAACAACATATCAACAATTTCTACAATATTTTGTTATTTATTTTAAAAAATTTATTCAATAGAAAATTAATTTTTGTTAAAACTTCTACTGTTTGGTGTCAAATTCATCTGTTTTAGTTAAAATTTGAAATAATTTGTAGAAAATTTCATTTTTTTTATTGAATATCAACTTTTATAAACTCATAACTGCATTATTCTATCTTTGTTTAAAATCTGATATTTTTGATTGAACCTTGATCCTTTTTAGTTGACAATAGAATTGTTTCTTTGAAAATTTATGCCTTTTGTTGAAAATTTGTGTTTTTCGTTAGATCTATAAAACTTATTCTTTGAAAATTCATCTTTTTGATTGAGAATTCAACTATTTTGTTAAAAGTTTCTTTATAGATAGTCAAAAATTAATTTATGTAAGATAAAATTTGATTATACCATTTTTGGTAGAGAATCGATATTTGAAGTTAAAAATTGATCTTTTGTAGTTGAAAATTCAACGATTGATTTGCAAATGCACATATTTCGATGAAAATTCGTTTTTTTGTAGTCCTCTTGTTTGAAAATTCATCTTTGTGATTAAGAACAAAAATATTAAGTTGCACATTCCGTTTTTATTGTTAACAATTTAATTCTAAATATTAATTAATTAATAATTATTAATTAATTCTCTAAATATTCATTCTTTTTAACTAAAAAGGAATATCCTATTTCTGGTTTTATATATTTATATTTTTTATTAAAAATTTATCCTTTTCAGTTAAAAACTCCGCTATTTGTTTAAAAACTAATCTTTTTGATTAGGGTTTAACTATTTTGTTAAAAATGGATTAAAAATTCAACTGCCCAATTTCAGGATAAAAAATTATATTTTTAATAATATTTTTAATTATTTTTTTTGTTAAAATCTTGTCTTGTTTATTAAGGAGTTGAAAATTCTATTATTCGTTAAAAAAACATTTGTAATAGTAAATTAATCTTTGTGATTGAAAATTCATCTTTTTTGTTAAAACTTTTACAATTTAGTGTCAAGTTCATCTATTTTAATTAAAATTTGAAATAATCTGTAGAAATTTGTATTTTTTTGGATTGAATATTAACTTTTAAAAACGAGAAACTGAACTATTCTATTTTTGTTTGAAATTTGATATTTTTTATTGACACTTCATCTTTTTAGTTACAAATTATTTTATGGATGAAAAATTAATCGGTTTTTTATTGTTCTTAACATAGATGTCCAAATTCGATTTTTTTGGTCTTAGATTGGAAAAAACGTCTTGCATAATTTACTATAAGAAAATTGTAATCGCTGCGAGACTCTGCTAAATAATGTGTAGAAGCTGCCTGATTTTAAGTGAATTCTATTTTATTTTAAATACTTTTTATAATATTGTTCTTGCATTGAAAATTAATTTAGTTGAAAATTCTATAATTTGTTTCAAACACATTTTTAAATAGAAAATTAATTTTTGTGATTGAAAATTCATCCTTTTTGTTAAAACTTTTACTATTTGGTGTCAAGTTCATCTGTTTTAATTTTGTTGTAAGTTCCTTTTTAGTTTGTCAAAAACTCATTTCTCGCCGACCATTGGGTGATAATGAAAGTGCCAGTATTTGACAAAATTTTCGGCAGATATGAAGACCCGATACATCCATAAACCTGAACATAGTTCATTCAATATCACATTTCTTAAACCATATTTTGTTTAAAAGCACATAAAACATTGGAAGCCTATATATTTTATGTAGCTGTTTTGTGGTGAAGATGAAGTGTAAGAAGTTTAATGGTACTTTTCTGATATTGAGTAAAGTTAGTGTAACACTGGTGTATTTTTATAAGGTAATGTTTTAGTTATTATTTGCATGAAATATAAACATTAACATTAAGTATTATTCCTGTGAAGCATTGAATTTGTTATAAAATTTCATTGCTGATATAAAATGAGGTAGTAACTTATTTAAAATTTAAGGTAAACATTGCATTTTCTAATTTAAGAGCGAACTGCTCGCAGTTAGAAAATTTATCAAAAAGACGTAGGATGAAAACATAACAAGATATTTTGTATTTTAATCCTGACTCAAATAGTTTCTGTTTCTTAACCAAAAATATTAAAAATTAGAATGAAATTTTTGTGAAATTTGTATAAAAGATTTCACTAATTTTTAATGTATTTCAAACACGGAGTATTTTTTTTGTATTAAGAAAAATGAGTAAAAGCTTAACTTTCGTAAAGGTTAATGGTCCAGATAGCTCGTTTACATGTTTTGAAGACTTTAAAATGTCCTTTCCGAAATTGAAATAAAAATACGATCATAAATTAGAAGCAGAGAGGCTTAAATTAAAATAAGAATTCGATTATAAAGAACAAACAGAGGCTCTGTTTTGCGGTGGTATGCGTGGCAAGGTGATGGTAAAGCAAAAGCGTTGATTCGTATTATCGACTTTGAATTTCGATTCTATTACTGTTTCCGACAGTGATCCAAAAATACTTGGGCATGCTTGAACTGTGCGGCGCTCATTGGTTCTAGTTTGCGTACGTATTTAAAAATCAAGTATACAGACGCGCACCGTAGCCAATGAACGTCACTCGAATCCAAGCAAGCGCAGATCAAGGCAGCTCCGTTGGGATCATTAACTTCCAGAAAACACGTGTAACGTTCCATTACTGTCTAACTACTCTAACTCCATGCTGACAATTTTTTCAAGATTTCCCATCGCTGTCCAACCCACTGACACCTCGCGTCTCACGCATACAACAAAGAAAATCGAGTATTGTGACAATCGAAATCGACAATATCGTTTAGAGATTTTATATTAAGGAAAGGATAGTCCTGTCGACGTTGGCAACTGACGTCGGTGGTGGCCAAAAAGCCGAATTTGGCCTTATTCTGGCCCAACTTTGGGCCGACTATCGAATTAACTTCGGCAGATTGGGGCGGCCTTTGGGCATACTTTGGTTAATTATTTTAAAACGATCAAAATTTGGGTACGAAATAATCATTGTGAAATAGCTTGACATACCTAAAAAGCAAAACGTTACACAATAGTTAAAAAAAAAATGGTTAAAAAATTGTCGCAGTACGCGATAAAATTTCTAGATTCCATCGATGACATTTTATGTCAGTATCAAAAGTTTTGAAATGGTCTAAAAGTCGAAAACACAAAATATCACTGGGAGAAAAATTAGTCAAAGTGGGCAGAAGACAAAATTTATTAAGCAAAAATTTTGGAAAGAAAACTGTAAAAAAATATAGTTAAAAGAAATTAAAAAAATTATTTAAAGAAAAATAAAAAAAAATGTTAAAATTAATTACAGACAAATTTAAGGGTTTCAGCCTGGAGTTACAAAACGCAAAAAAATTTTGTTGACTTAAATGTTAGACTTCTTGGTGAAGTCTCAACGAAAACACGTAAATCTATAAAAAGCAAGAACTCGTAAATTTGAAGTCGTTTTAGCAACAAAGAAGTCAGTAAAACTATACTTGAAGTCATAAAAATAAGGAAAGAGTCGTCATACAACGTAGTGAGTCAGGAACGATGAGTGTAGGGGCGTGCGAAGTCGGTGGCGAGTCAGTACGAAGTCAGCATGAAGGCATCGAGATCGAGACCGAGTGTTACAAAAATAATCGGAAAAGACGCTACGCTACAATGTACATTGCGCGCCGAGTCAAACTGAGTCATGAATGCTGTACGAAGTTAGAATGAAGTCAAAAATCATCGCTTAAATTCATCGAAGTTAACAACTAATGGATTTAAAAACTAGAGTCAAACGAATTCACGAAAGTACGATTGAAATCGCACGGCATTGTTAAAATAACGTTACATTGTCTTCAGCGGACTTCGAAGTGAATAGCCGCTTGATTTAAATTATTTAATTTATATTCCGGTTAACAGTTACTTTATTTTACATCTACATTATGTCGCATAGTAATAAAAAAATTATTAAGAAAAACAGTTAAAAATTATGTAATGAATTTCAGGATGTAAAATTTCTTAATTTAACGTCTGGGAAACAACAAATAAGTATTGGTAAGGAAAAATCTTATTTTATCGACTTCTTCCAGACTATTTATATAAATAGTCTAGAAGAAGTCGATAAAATTAGTTTAAAAAATTTTTTTAAGTGTTTGGAGCTGTGGCTTATGAGGATGGCTTATTCATTGTCTTTCGATTCTGTAGGTGTAGAGTAATGGTTAAGACACCCGGCTACTAGGCAATATATTCAGGTATAGATATAGGTTCGAATCCTCGTAGTGCTAGAAATTTTATTTGAAACATAATGTTTAAAAATGTAATATATGCATTCATTTTAAGCAGGACTATTAACATTTATAAAAGAAATACTCCAATCTCGTTGTACATACTGGTTCAATCTTAGGTCCTCATGTCGGGCCGATGGTCGTCAGAAACCTCGACCCAGAGTGATAATTTTACTAGTTGGGCCGATCATCGGCTAACTAGTTTGGAACGAGTTTTACTAAGTCAGGCCGACTTTGGGCCGACGGAAAATTTGTACATAGGAAGAAACAATTTATTTAAGTTAAATTAAAGTTCTAATGTGAGAGGTCAGAGGTCAGGGGTTAAACGCAAAAGGTCAGTGGTAATAGGTCAAACCATTCTCTCTTCTTCTCTGCCTCCCTCCCTCTCTTCCGTTCTCCTTTCCCTCTGAAAATATATATCTTGACAAAGCTGCGACACGTTTGTTGCACTAAATTTATTTGGCAGCAGAGAGTCGGACGTGTAGAATTGGCTTAAATCTGCGAAAAGGGAAGTAGAAAATCTAGTGCAATTATTATAAAGGTAAAGCGCAGGCCATTTCCTCGGCGACAGGTGAGGGCCAGCGGGTGTTGGAGAAACGGCGGCACGACCACGCTATTTTCACCTCGTTGGGTTTTCGTTCACCCCGTCGTATCCCCATGCTCGACAACCCGACACCAGAGTATAATGGATAGCTTCAATTTACTTTTCGACCCTCCAGCTGACACACGCTGTGCCCTTCGGCAGGAAAATCGAAAAATTGTATAAGATAGAAAAGAAGTAAAATAGAAAGAGGGAGGAAGAGGGATGCTGGTAAGAAGAATGAAGAGGAGTGGCTGAGATCTCATTATAATGGGACGGCTTCGCCTGCGAGGCTCCAATGCTTGCAAAATTAACCACTTTGTACTTGCACTCGCTTCGAAGTAACCTCCAATTTCGAATTCTCCCTGCGAACACCCCCGAACAAACTTTCAGTGCCGCTGGTTCAGGAAGCTCGAAGATTTTGCTCGCTGACAAACTTTTCCAGCAAAGCAAAACGAAACGGTAGTACGGATAGTAAGACGATTGGTTGGGTCACTCCGGAACTATTAGAAGTTACCTTTGTGTCCTAACAGCAAAGGAATTGGGCTCGGATTCACCCACATACACTGTGTTTTCGAGGCCAAGTTTAACTTACTAATACTTTTTAAACTTTGAAACAAAAAATAACATTATCATACTTCTGAGAAATCTATTTTTCCAAATCAAAATTAGCAGAGATCATATTTTTAACAATTTTGTTATGTAGGAAAAGGAACTCTAGAATAAATGGACATAAATCCATTTTTCACAAAAAATTATATTGATACAAGTGAGGGGCAAAAACGAATTGAAAATAAACAAGAATGATTGAAAATAATCTGTGTTATCATCAGAGGTAGTTACCATCGATCATATAGATATTATTCCACAATCAGTGAAATAAGAAACCAACATTGTCGATCAAGTTATATCTTAAAAAAAAGAAAAACAGAAAATGCTTAACGTCATTTCTGACTAGATCGAAAATAAATTTTTTGTTCTATGGTTTGATTCCCAGTGAAGCAAAGTGAGTAGATCTTTTATTCGAAAAAATTTAATTTTTTAAAGAAGCAAAAAAAACGAGGATTTTATCGTGCATTGAACAATTTAATTTCAAAATTATGAATGAATGATTAATTTCGTATTTGCTTATATAATTCAATGAAGAAAATAAAGGAAAAATTATAGCACCGTTGCTAAAGTGTCCCTAAAGTGCCGTAATTTTAAAAATATTTGCATGACATTTTTTCTCATGTAATAACGCGAAAATTACAAATAATAATCTTATCTATGTACAAGAATTACTCTGTTTTCGAAATTTACAAAATAATATGTTTATTCATTTAGGATTAAAAAAATAAAATTTTAAACTATAAATAATGTTAATTTTATAAAAAGATATTCCAATAAAACGTAAAATTTCAATGTTATGGAACAATTTAAATAACTCTTGAAATAACTAACCTTTTCCAAGTGTGCTCGGGCTTATTTTGTTGGAAGTTCTTCATAGTATTTTTCGAAATTTCTAGAATATTTTTAGAATTTTTTTTCCAATGTCTGTCCTATGGCCAAACTTGGAGCAAATAATGGCAACATTTAAAAAATAAGTAATTACTTACATTTTTCTAATCATTATATATATCATTTTTTAATACCTGGTAGTACTATTCATAAAAATATTATTGGTTCGATTTTTTTTAAATTATTTAGCGATTAAAATTATTATTTAAAAGTATACGAATCATTTGCACATCACAAGATCTTAATCAGTAAGGAAAATAATATGAAGCCAGATCTATAAAATAAGTCCAAGATTACAACGTATATTTCTAGAGTTTTTCTCATTTTTCAAAAAAATCCAAATTTGGCTTACTTGATGCAGAATCTAATCACCTTTGGCTTTATTATGATAAAAATGTTGTCCTGCTATCATTATAGGATTTAAGGCACCACTAAAGTGGTTCAAAAAATAGGTATGTAGAGAATTTCCGCCAATGCTGTATTTTTCAGATAATACTGATTTTCTGAATTATAATCATTCTCAGATTATCTACGAATTTTTAAAAACTGACAGATAAAAAAATTATAAAAAATTATATTTTTTTTAAATGTCACATCGTGAAAAATAGTTAAGCACACATAAAACTGATAAGATGTATTCCTTATATAAGCATAAACGGTAAAGAAATGTAAGAAAATATTAAAAGTTGGGGCTTTCCAGAAAATCTTCTTTAGTTTTTCCATCACATTTTGAAAACATGAAGATGAATATATAAAAGACATCATATCAGCTTTATACGGCTTACACCATTTTAGAAAGGCAGGGCATTCTTTTCAAATATAATTTTTGATATTTTTCTCAGCATCTATGCACGCTATCACAAATGTATATCTTTCTAGAAATATAATAGATGTGTAAATCCATTTTTAAGAATTTTTGGAAAAAACTGTGGATTTTTGAGAATACTTAAGTAATTTTCAAGTAATTGTAACAAAATAAAATGAGTTTATTAATCTGAATTATATTAATATTTGTTACATTATTTTAACTTTAGAATGATATATCCAAATAAAATGTCATCCTGGCAACATGACCTAGACATCTTTTAAATTTTGCCTGATTTAGGTTTATTATATAATAGGTTTATTATGATATAATGATGAAATATAATGATATATAATATTCTCTGCTATCGCTCTATCGTACCGTTGTATGATGAGTAAGCGAATAAAACGTAATAAATCCATTTTTTTAAACAAATTAAGATAATGATTTTCAATTCATGTTTGGAATACCATCAATTCAATTATTAATTTTAAGTTGGGGGAAAGTATTTTTTCTTTTCAATGCTACTCTTGGAATATATGATTTCGCAAATTCTTTTTTTCAAATTCAAAATATAATAATGCTATATAAAATTATATATTTTCATTATATATGTAGACACGAAATTATACATTTATACCATGAGAACATAAATAAGGAGTGAAATGTGATTTTGCTGAATCTGGAGTAAATAAATCCATTTTTATTTGGGTGATAACATCAAAACAGTGTTAAAATTGAATTTTTTTGAAAGAATTAATTTATTTAACAGCCTGAAATATTATAATTATATATTGAGAAGTGAACTTAAATCCTTTTTTTCTGCTCGAAAGAAAATTCCTATACATTTTCGTTTTTACCTTGTCTACAAACATTTTTTCCGGTTGATAAATCCAGAGACCAATACGATTTATTTTTAATAGGAAATAGTTTTATTGTTAAAAGAAACATTTTCCATTAGTTTCTCCTTGAAATGAAATAATCTCCTTATACTGATGGTGAGTCCAACGTCCATCGGTGACCCAGTGGAAAAATACTATTTTAGTCAGACGGCTCAGAAGGTTCAGAAATACCTTGAGATAAATTGCAAAAATAAGAAAGAATTTTCAACATCATATTTAAAGAATGAGAATGTTTAAGTGATTACAGCCCATTTCTAAGCGAGTAGAAGAATTATGGAATTTCTTTTGGAAATATTTTAAAGCAAGGCATAAAACAAACAATTTCGTGCAAAATTTTTCTTAGCAAATTTCTTGAACTTCACAAGCGTTCTACCTCACTGAAAAAATAAATTGCAATTTGTATCGAGTTACTAAAATATACAAAGCATATGAAAAAATATAATGCCTTTTACGAAAAAGCTAAAGGCTACGAAACACAGAGAGGGAAGAAAATTTCTTCCTTCTACGCTCTCAATCCGGTTATAGGAGTGAAAACAATAGACATGACATTATCCACTTGAGGACTTTCAATCGCTTTTAGAGTTTCGTAGTCGCGGGCAGAAAACCTTAAAGTTTCTGTCGGGTGTCCGTCCGGCTGTTGTACTTTTTTCACTACCCGACTTTATCCCATACTATAACCGATTTTACCCTGTACTCTAACCGATTTTACTCTGTACCTCAGCCGACTTCACCTCGTTCCCTAGCCGACTGTAACTCGTACCGTAACCGAATTTACTCCGAACTCTAGCCGGCATTACCTCGTACTGTAGCCGACTGTATCCTGGACTCTAGCCGACTTTCCTCCGTACTTTAGTCAGCATTAGCCCGTACTCTAGCCGGAATCCCGCCGTACTCTAGCCAGAATTGCGCCGTACTCTAGCCGACTTTGCCCCGTACTTTACCCGGCATTACCTTTTACTCTAACTCACCTTTTCTTAATCTTGACTTTACTTAATCTCACGTTACACTGCAAATCAGATAAATAATAAGATAAACCGTATAATCAATTGTTTCATTATTTATTTATCGTCACATATTATGGAGACCCGATAAAATATAATTATTTGTCTCTTTTTAACATTATTTTATATCATTTTTATGAAATTTTATAAAATTTGCAATTTTCCTCTTCTTTCTTAGGTTACAGCTATTTCTTCTGAAAATACTACCTTCTTCAGCAAATTTACGTGATTGCGAATAAATCTAAATTAATTTGAAACAAAAGTCATCGTACATGCACCTGTGTTTTAACCTAAGTAGTTAAGTATAAGTTTAAACCTAGAACAGAATTGTGTCTTTGCTTTCGGCAACTTGGACTAGGTCTCAAGAAAAGACCAGGTTTTTTGGAAAGTGTTCTATGTGGAGAGTATTTCAAACAAAATGTATTTTTGAAATTTTAAAAGGAAACAAATGATAGGCTTGATGTTCAAATTTTTTATTTTACGATTCACCGAAAAATTTATAATAGAAATTCTACGAAAGATTAATTTCAAAATGATTCTAAATAATCATATTTTGTTCTCAGTAATTTTGAAGTTTGTACTGCCCGTACATCTGATGGTTAATTTTTCCATACCATTTGACATAATAAAACAATTAGTAATACAATAGGAATCGAAAATTTAATTTATCGAATGTTTTACGTAATAATGATGGTTCTTCAGTCATAGATTATTACGCAACTCACGGATTAATTACGAATTATAAAATATGATAAATATAAATGTCAATTCCGAAATTCTATTACATGATGAAGAAACAGGAGAAAGTTATTTTCAGCTATAATAGGAATTCAAAAACGTGAAAAACGAGAAGAGGGTGTTGGAGAATAAATCTAATTAATTATTCTTTGGGAATGTCAAGTGAGTACTTTCTATTTATTTCGAACAGCGTTCCTCTCGCAGAATGAATTTCTGGGATTAAGAATACTAGATTGGACACCGAATGTTGTGCGTGCCAAATATAGTCGAAGGGCTGACGGATATTTGAATTTCCGTTTGCGAATGATATAACGCTGGGAGATTCAAAAGCTGGAGTGGCTGACTCAATGAACTGCACATTAGGTAAGCTGAAATTAGTTTTGAAGATAGTTTTTTATGTATGGACTAAATTAAAACTAAAAAAACTAAAACTAACCGGTCTAATCTTCAACATTTTCACGATAAATTTTGTGAGCATTTTTAAAATGCTTGAAAATGAATGATTGTGTTATTATTATAATCAATAATATTTATTATATTATAGTTTCTTGGGACGTAATTATGTAATTTGATTTTACATTCATTTCATTCCTCGTGGAAAATTTAACTCCTTTGTTAATGATTTGCCTTCTTGCTAGAATTCAAATCTTTTTCATTTAATATTTCAGTCTTCTTTAGTTGAAATATCAACTATTACAGTTTTTATGTATGTGGAATTAATCTTTTGGTTACATTGTACTATCCTTTATTTCAATTGAAATTTTTTTCTTGGTTCAAATATCAACTAATATATCCTTCGTTCAGATTTCGTCTTTTTTTATTGAAAATTTAATTCTTTGGAGCTTTTTCGAAGATTCATTATTTTAGTTAAAAAATTAACTATTTTTTAATACATAATTATTTTGTTAAAAAAATCAACTCTTTTTGTAAAATTTAATTAGTTTGTTGAAAAATCAACTACTTCTTGAAAGATTTGTCTTTTTAGATATAAATCCTTACGTTTGGTTTAAAAACTCAAGAATCTTCTTAAAAATTCTTCTTTTTGGCTTCCATATTTAACTATTTGGTTGAAAATCGAACTCTTGAAGTTTAATATTTTTTCTTGAGAAATTCAAACATTTGGCTCAAAATTTATCTATTTAGGTTGAAAAATCGACCATTGTGTCGAAATTGGTGCCTTTCGCTTGGAGGTACAGCCATTATATTAAAAATACAATTTGTTTCGACTTGAAATCTTAAACCTTTCATATTATGTTCGCCTGCTTTATGGTTCATTTTTGGCTTTCATCAAATTAAATCGAAGCTAAAATTTGGATTAAGAATGCGGCGGGGTTTTAGATTTTTGTGTCTTAAACCTAGAAGATTTAAGCTTTGTGTGATGATATTTTAAAAAGAAAGGGAGAAGGATGGATAAGGTCTTCAAAATAGCATGACGTAGGTTTCAAACGGACACTTACTAAATCTTTCGAGTTCAGCGACCCAACATAATAAATTATACATTACTAGAAAATTATTTATGAATTAGCAAGTAGAAGCAGTAAAGAAAGTTTAATTCCCGATTTGAATAACTGATGAAGAATAA
>NC_046660.1:32457649-32467215 GCF_010883055.1 Belonocnema kinseyi | reverse complement strand
TAGTCGCGTTGTCTCATAAGTGGATTGACGTGATGGAAGTACACTGGGTGAAATTACGTGCTAAAGCCGCGTATAACGTCATTGGGCGAGATCACTGACATAATTCACACTATCATGATGCCTATCGCATGCATGATTTGTGATGATGTCATTGGGGTGCATGAACTGGACAAATTTTCGTTCTCAAGTGGTTTCATGTTTAGCTGATGAGTGCGATAGAACGTCCATCAGCTTTTTAGAGCATGATAAATTAGGAGTGAATGTCATCCCATAAACTAAAACGCTTTGGGCTGAGTAATTTGAACAAGCTGTATGTGAAAGAGAATTTGAATGATTTCACCATAATTCGAAAATCATCACTCTTATGCACATAAACCCCTGGACGCTAAACAAATCTAAAAAAGAAAGACGAACCCCCATCCTCCAAACACACAGAAAACAACCCGCTATCCCTTAACAAATAAAACACATAAAATAAGCAATTCTTCTAACCCTCTATGCACACAAAACATCCCGTAAACTAAAACATTCTGAAATGAGAACAAATTCCAACCCTTCATCCCCACAAAATCAAACATATGGAATACTTCCAACCCCTAGAACCCCTCCACATACAATAAATACAAAATACCCACCACCCCCAAATAAAAAACATAGCCGTAACTCTTAGGGGCATGTGAGGAGAGGGTCACGTGAACAGATTCCTACATTACCGCCACTTTTATTATTTCCTAACTTATTTTTACACGATGGGCCAAATGCAGTTAAAAATTTGGAATGATAAATAAGAAGCACTAACAAAGGTTAGGCATTCGATTGTCAGAAAAAGAATTCTTCTGGCTACAAAAGTTATTCAGCAAGCATCAAACTTACAAGATATCTTGATTATCAAAGTAAATGTTAAAAAAATTGGCAATTGATTTTAAGGTGGGTTTTTTCAGAAAATATATTTTTAATATTTACAAAAAAAAATTGCTTCCATTTGGTTAATTTTGAATCTTTTTTCATTTTATCGGTGGGGTTTGAAAGAAGTTATAGAGGTTAAAAAAAATCGGATTTTTTAAGAAAAACAAGCACAAAATTCAAATACGCGTAACTCTTTAGAATTTTTTTTGCAAATCGGACACATATGTATCGCTTCATTTACTTCAAAAAGCAACAGAAATTTCCTTCCTGAGAGATTCTGAAATTTCAAGTGTGAGGCCCTGCCTGATTTGAAATGGATTTCGTCTACTCCTAACACATACACCTTCAAGCCACACAAATATTCATTAAATGGAATTTTATGATGTTTATAGTAATATGTAGCGTCGTAAGAACTTTTTAAGCAAAAAATAAAAGTAGTTGGTTGAATGCTTTTTGTAAAAAGTCAAATTTTGTATATAACTACCCAGCAATGAGTTTTTTATGAGATTATATGGCAAATTTTTTTGACATTTTTATAAGGTTATTATTGCAAATATTAGATAATAATTATGCCAATAGACTTTTTTTATTTATTGTAGTTTTTTGTTACTGGAACCCTTCAGCATATCTGATTGAAAACTGTATTACTGGCATAGTTTTGATACAATAATAAACTGTTATTCACTAAAAATAAATATAAAAAAAAATAGTTTGTTTACGGGTATTCTAAAGAATATTACAGTCCACTGCTATACCTAATTTTTATTTGTGAGTCGCAATAATGTTGGACACTACCACAATAGAATATTTTGTCTTACTCAAACTTGGTCATTTCATTTGACTTAAGATACCAAATCCAATCGTTTCAGAAATTTGTTGATTTTCATTTTCATCTTGAAATATTTTTGGGTTCAGAGACAACCACATTATTAAACAAAATCTGTTTCAAAAAATTGAAAACTCTTTTTTCTGGATAATCTCATCATAATTTCTTCAGTTGTTAGTAATTTAATATGTCATCGACTTTTTAAAAAAAGCACACCGTTGATTATTTTCATTTTTATTCAAAAATATCCGTCGGGTAACAGAAAACTAGGTTCGATAAAAAAATCGATTAAAAAAAAATGTTAACCAATATTTACTATAATATAATATGACAATTTTTTCATTGTTCAGTAATTCAATATGAAACTCGAAGTTTTGGCTGAAAGTTCATATTTTTCTGAAAAAAATTAAACAACTAAATTTTGCATTTAAAAATTAATCTCTTTCTGTTGAAATTTCTACTAAATGTTTAAAAGTTATACTACTTTGTTGAAAATGCATTTTATTAGTTGATGATCCATTTCTCTGGTTTGAAATTTAATTTTTTTAAATTCTTTTTTCTGGTTGAAGATCAATCTTCTGTAGTGTGTATTTGATTATTTCATCTTTGGTTTAAAATCTATTGTTTTGGTAAAATAATTATTTAGCTGAAAATAAATTTTGATAAAAGTGCCACTTTCTGATTAAAAATTAATTTGTCTTGGTTGGTAATTCAACTGCATTGTTGAATATTCGTATTTTTGGTTGAACTCAACTGCTTTTTATGATTATTTCTGATTGAAATACAATCTTTTACAGTTTTGGTTAAGATTTCATCCTTTTTTCTAGGATTCTATTGCTTTCTATTTTAAATTGAGATTACTTTTTTTTTGTGAAACATCAACTTTTATACTTTTTCGTGAGAATTCCACAATTATATCATTGGAAGTAAAAATATCGATCTGAAAAATTCCGAAATTTTAATCTAAAATTACCCCGGTTGATAGTAATTGAATATTTTCAGTTAAAGGAATTAATGGGCGAAACGAAACAGTCGGAGTTAAAACGTAAAGTGAAAAAGAAAAACGAAAAGTAAAAAGGTAAAAACTTCGGAAAACAAGAGGGCAATTTGATTGTAATTGATGGTGGAACAAATGGCATACGAATCAGAGTCTGGCAATAGATAGCTCAATAGATAGCTTGGCGGACCAGATTCTAGGTGCAAAAGTTTCATGTGTCCCTCCCTTTGTCCTGTTCCGAGGGAAATCCAGAAAATAATTACGGTCGTCCTAGTAGCAAAGTAGCAAGGTCGTGGGTGGGGCCATAATAAATGAAAGGATTTATTCGAACGATTTGTCGAGGGCGTGCAATCCCGATTTAACGGAGACACCTACGAACACTTGAGCACCTACGTCCCCATATGAAGCCGATATACGTATATGTGAATGTTTATGTGCATTATATGGATGGCCGTTCGATATATCGTAAGCGATTGTACATTTACGGACGGTGTGGAGATTCCAGTGGGCCGGAAGTTGGTTCCCATAGCCAGGAGTATCGGCAGGAATTTACGGAGCGTAAGCAATAAATAAATGCGAATCATGATTGCTTGTCCACCTGCTTGAGCGACCAATAGTTTCCTTTGTGTAAGGAAACATCTATTAATTGTGTAAGAATGATTTCTTAATCCCCCCCCCCTGCCTATTGTAGCGGTTTAAAAAAAGGTTTGTGGCTCTCCACCCCTTTTTACGTAAGATTTAATTTTTTACTGAACATATCAAGAATAAATCAAATCATTTCACTAAACGAGATTTCAAGAAATTTCTAAAGATTTCAAGAGATTATATATGTTTGACATCGATCACATTTTAATCCCATCTGATTATGTGTCGAGAAATGTCGACTTTTTGAAAATAATCAATATGCATCACTAATTTAAAGGGACTTTTTTTTTGAAGTGTTTCAAAAGAAGTCACGAGATTTCTAAGATTTAAACAGATACCGTAGTATTTTCACGAATTTTCAAAAATTTCATGGGAGTTTAATTGAAATTCGAGACCTTAAGGGTTTTGAATGAATCTTTATAAGTAAAAAAGATTTTAAGGAATTTCAACATATTTTGAGAGGTTCAGCAGGATCTGAATGATATCATGGGATTTGAAAAGATTTTAAGAGATTTCAAAATATCACAATCAAAACTACAAAATGTCAATGGTAATTAAAAAATTTAGATAGGTTTTATGGGATTCGATGGTTTTAAACAGAGGTTTTAAGGGGATTAAATGGATTTTTCAAATTTCAATCGATTTCAAGGATTTCAAAAGTTTCCGGGGAATCTCCAAAAACTTCAAATAGATTTCCAATAATTTTTTTTAAATGGAGTTTTTAAAAGATATGAAGGGATTTTTATGGAGCTTAATCGGATGAAAGGAATTTCAAGAGATTGTACGTTATCCATGGATTTTATGTACATTTATAAAGTTTTAGGGGATCTTAAAATTTTTTTAAAGACTTCACGGGATTTCAAAGGATTTCACGAGATATCAATATTTCCACGAATTTTAAAGCTCATCAGGGAATTTTAAAAGGATTTTCAAGATTTAAAAAGATCTTAAGAATTTTTTAAAATCCTTTTTTTAAACATGAACTTTTATATTTATTCTTGAGAATTTATCTTTGTTTCGTTTTTTTTTAGTTTCCATGGTGTTTACGGGATTTAAAAGGATTTTACAAGTTCTCAAAACGTCAATCGTCAGATTGAAATAAATCTTCAAAGGCATTCAAAGTTTTCAGGACATCTCAAGTATGTTAAACACATTTAACGTATTTTCATAGGATTTTGCGGATTTCAAGCGATCTCAAGGATTTCAAATGATTTAAGAGAATCTCGAAGCATTTAAAGGGTTTTCCATAGTTTTTAGATGATTTTAAGGGATTTCCAGGGACTTTAGTCTTTTTAAAATTATCTTAAGAGATTATGTATAATATCGATGGAATTCGTTGGATTTTATAGAATATTTATATGATTTAAAAAGTTTTAAGCGATTATCAATTTTTTTAGGTAATTTATGGGATTTTAGAGGATTTTAGAAGACACAGTAAGTTATAATTGAAGTAAACTATAGTAGTAGATTGGAGTCATTTATTCATTGTGTATTTTATTAATATTACCGGTTACTTTTGTGTTTGTTTATTTGATAATAATTTAGAGATTGTCCTCAAGGAAGGATTTTCGACGATTTCAATTCAACAAGTGGCGATGTGTAAAACAAAACATGGCTGCAAATTTATAAGCGCTCTCTCAGACTCCATTCACGTGACTGAACTCGAATTTTATGTCTCACATTTCACACGTAGTTGCGGAAAATTATTTTTATGTTCCCAACTTTCTGAATTCCAGCCTCGTTCCACAAGAATTGTACAACTTGTAATTGGTCGCTCAAAAAGTATGCGGAAGGTTTAATAAAGATTTTGAACCACGCGCCCCCTCCTCTTTTTTACAGTTCGTAAATTTTTAACCCGCCCCTCTATCTCGCGTAATTTTTGTTGACTAAATTTCTTTTGTAAAGTTAGTCATTACTGTTTCTTATAAATTAATAAATTTGTTCAACTTTTGACCCAGTATTTGATTTTTCAAAGATAAAATATACATTTTCAGTAGGAAATGTAATAGTTTATATTTCGAACAAGAAAATATTTTCATTTTGAATAAAAAAACTGTTGAATTGAAACAAAAAAATATGAAATTTTTACCAAAGAAGATCAATTTTCAAATCAAAATACCATTCTGATAATAAATTACAACGATTTTTGGATGACATTTTTTTCAATAAAAAGCTGATATGTTGTTGAATTTCTACGAATAAATTATTTATAATAATTATACACAATTTATAGTACGATATTCGTGATCCACAAGTCTTCCTTTACTAGTTCGGACTGATTTATTTCTTATTTGAGAAATTGGTTCAGATATAAAAAATCGTTTTATTGAAATGAAAATTTGTGCTGCTGCATTTTTAAAATAATTTTTAAGTCAAAAATAATTTTTAAAAAATTGGGCTTCTTACGGTTGTGAGGAGTTCAGTGCGAAGTGTTCAGCACAACATTTTAATTGAATAATAAATATATTGTGTCGATGAATTTGTCGCAGCAAAGAGTTAAGGAAAAAGATTCTTAGTTGATGCCGTAAAAAAATTGATCTTACTCATTGAAAAATAGCCAAACGACGAATTTTGCAATGAAAATTGTTTGAATAATGAATCATTCTTGTAAATTTGCAAAAGAGTATCGCAATACATTTCAATAAATTGCAATGAAACATTATTTATATTTAAATCTTATTCCCAAACCCTGAATTTCAATTAGCTAAACAGTAGAAATTCCGAAAAATAATTTTTTTACTAATTTTTTCTTACTGTTACAAACATTTTTTTTTAGTTTTTTGCATCCAGTCAGAATTACTTATAGATATTTTTATCACAGAAGTAGGATCTTATTTTATAATCTGAAAGTTCTAAAAAATGGTACTTCTGAAGAGTTAAAAGAAAGATTTAAATTTTGTTGATATCTTAAAAATTACCTACATTTTTTAATAAAAATTTCCAACACACAAATCCCTGCCAAAAAATAAAAAGCTTTAGTTAAAGAAAAAATGCCAAAATCGAATAAGTAATGTAGACTAAAAATTTATTTGTCTACAGAAATTTTTTTTGTCCCACTGTGCTGGAGCGCACTTCGTTATATGGTATGAGGTACTATGGCATATGGGATCATGTGACACATAGGGCACTACAATCACAGGAGCTAATATAGCCCATGAGGTAAAGTGGTTCATGGGGCCATGTGGTACATCGGGTCTATGTTTTCGAATAGGGCAGTACAGTTGATGTAATATGACAGACGGTGTAATGTGACACCTGGGATACTATGGAACATATAGTGTCTATTTTTTTGGTAAGGTAGTATATTTGGGATAATGCGGGTTAAAGGCAAATAAATGTGTCCCGTGGGGTGATACAGTACATGAAGTACTTTAAGTCTTTGTTTTTGGTTAGGCTAGTATATTTTGGGTGAAATGAAACACAGTGTAATATGATACTCGGGGTAATGTGGCACGCAGGGAAAGTTAGACATGGCTAAATGTGATACATAGGATCTATGCTTTCGCTTCAGGTAGTATATTTACATCAATATTGTATTAATGAATGGAAATAAATGAGACAAAAGCATTTAAAGATATTGTAAATAAAGAGAAAACAAGAGTAGAAACTTTTCGTTTAGAAAATCGCACTATAAACTGAAAATTTTCAAATTGGAGACTTTGAACTCCTTATTCTTGGCGTCTGGGGATGCTAAGAGGGTCTGAGAGGAAGGATGGTGGTGTGGTAGCAAAGACGAAGGTATAGAGGTTGGTTAGGCAACCACATCCACCAACACGCCACGAGTCGTTAAGTCCATTCCGTGGTTTTAATGTCAGCACTAACTTTGCAAGCCCATTCCTTCTTTCCGCTCTATCCACCCGAGTTGCATCTTCCTTCTTCCTTCATCTGCAGCTCTCAACCTTTCTTGCCCCTCACTTCCCCTTGTCATTCTCAATCCTTGCACATATTTTTCCCTTTTGGCCACGTTACAAATTCAACCGAGGATTCTCCACCAGAAGACTTCCTTCTATGGCTGTCCGACCAACAAATTTCAACCAAGTAAACCAATGGTAAACCAAATTTGGTCAGAATTACTTTTTTTTCAAAATGGCGGACCGAAATATCTCAAAATACGTGGTTTTTTACATGCTCTCCAGGTATACCATTTTCAAGGTGAAAAAAATGATTAACCCAAGATTATTATTCAATTTGATATTTTTGGTGTTGCTGGTAATAAATACGCTACTGAAATGCTAAATTTCAAAATGGCGGCGGAAAATTAAATTTTTTGATTTTTATGTAATGTTCGTTTTAATATCGCAATATCGTTTTAATGTTCGTTTCAAAACCCTATTTTTAATAATCCTTATTATTATTTAAAGAATATCAATAGCGAGTCCAATATGGCGGATAAGAAAATGTTGTATAATAACAAGGCCAACGCCAACTCAGTCTTTTAAACTCTTCTGTAACCATAAGATTTTTTAGCCACCAACTATATAAAACCAGATAGAGTTTTAAGGGTTTGAGGCATCGCTGATATCAAATTTGCCAAAAGTTTTGAAAAATTAATTTGTTTAAACAATTTATTTAAACAACTTATTGCGTTATTAACTACTTTTTCAAAACAAATACCAGAATCAGATTGAATACCAAAGTTACATCCGGAATACTTCTTTTATGTCTTAAATTACGCTTTTTAATAAACAAATTAATAAAGAATTAATTTTGTAAATTAAATAAAACTATGTTCATAAGGAAGGCAAAAAAAATATAAACGACATATTCGATATTCGGATTCAGCTGCTCAAAATCCATAAGGGTAGCCTAATCACTTGTCTTGTGCAGACAAATTTTTTGTATGGCCTGTGTGACTAGAAAATCCCTAGGATTTTCCCTGCTTTTTGCATCTAGGGGAAAATTGAGTCGTGTGGGACAAATTTTGGGGCCATATTCAGATTCAGCGACTCAAAAATCCATAAGAGTAGCCTAGTCACTTCTCTCGTGCAGACAAATTTTGTGTATGGCCTGTGTGACTAGAAAATCCCTCGGATTTCCCCTACTTTTTGCATCTAGGGGAAAAATGAGAAGTGTAGGGAAAATTTTGAGGCCATATTCAGATTCAGCGGGTCAAAATCCATAAGGGTAGCCTAATCACTTGTCTCGTAAAGGCAACTTTTTTTGTGAGCCTGTGTTATTTATAAGAGAGATTACAACAACTTTTCGCATTCCATTGGGTTTAGACTGTCATGAATATTATTCATGCCTGGGTTTTTGTTTTGTTTTTTACATTCTTCAATAATCATCTTTTTAATTTTTCGTATTTTTTGCGATCTAAAAAATTTTTGTTAATTAATTAATTTATTTTTTCTTCTATGTTTTTCACACTTCTGAAGTTGAGAATGTAAGTGCTTCAAATTGCTCTGATGCTTTTAAATATGCCATTAGTTTAAATACTATATCGTACATAATTTATGACATAGAATCTAATTTTGACATTGCTTAGGCCATAAATGTTTTTTATGCAATAATTTGTTTAAACAAATTGTTTAAACCAAACAATTTTGCAAAACTAATCGTATGTTTGGATTAAGTGTACTCAAAAACCCTTAAAGTAACCCCAACATTAGTTAATAACGCAAAATTAGTTTAAGCAAATTAATTTTGCAAAAGTAGTAGCAAATTTGAAATCAGCGATGCCTCAAACCCTTAAAACTATATCTGGTTTATATAGTTCGTGGCTAAAAAATCTTATGGTTGCAGAAGACTTTAATAATAAGGATGATTGAAAATAGTTTTATAAAACGAACATTAAAACGATATTACCATATTAAAACGAACATTACGTACACATCAAAAAATTTATTTTTCCGCCGCCATTTTAAAATTTAGCATTTAAGTAGTTTATTTATTGCCTGCAAGAGAAAGATATCAAATTCAATAATAATCTCGGGTTAGTCATAGTTTTTTTCACCTTAAAAATGGTATATCTGGAGAGCATGTAAAAAGCTACGATTATTTAGATATGTTGGTCCGCTATTTTGAAACAAAAAAAAGGTTATTTAAACAATTTTGAGATGAAAGTACACATGTTAAAGATAATTTGTGCCAAATTTGGTGAAAATAAAAATACCCGTTTACGAGATATTTAGGTGGTCCGATTGACATGGAATTGCCGATATATTTACACACACACACACACACACACACACA
>NC_046660.1:32423626-32457549 GCF_010883055.1 Belonocnema kinseyi | reverse complement strand
CACACACACACACACACACACACACACACAGCTTAAGATTTGTATGTCGAAATATATTAAATTAAAAAAATACTTGAATTTTTAAACAGAAAAGATTATTTCTCAAATAAAAATATAATCGTTGATATTTTAAGCAGACAAAACATTTTAAATAAAAAAGTGAAACTTTACAAAAAATGATTAAATATAAAAAAGTATATAATGAATTTTCAAAAATATAGTTGAATATTAACCTAAAAAACTAGCATTTTATAAACCAAAGATGGTATAGCTAAATATGCAGTTTAAACATTTGATTAAAGAAAAAGAATTTTCAACAAAATACATGATTTTGCAAGCAAATAGTATAATTATTAGCTAAAAATATGATTTTTTTGAACAATAATGTATTTTTCAATTATCCGTTGGAAAAACTAATTTTTACTAACAAAATAACACGAATTTAGAACAAAATATTTAAATTCACAACGAGTAAGATGAGTTTTTAACCAATTATTTTAACTTTCAAACAACGAGTGGAATTTTCAATCATAAATGATGATTTCTCAAGGAAAAATTGAATAGTAGAATTTTTAACAAAAAATTACAATTTTTAAATAAAAAATCTACCGGTTTTGCGGGCACATTTTCATAGCGCGCTTCGCGCTCGACTCGCTTCGCTCGCAAGTTTGAGAGTGCCTATGGCGCGCGACTGTTAGTTTTCGCGCTTCGCGCTCGATAATGTATTTTCGTCACGCTACGCGTCTGATCGTTGTGCATAGTCTTTTCAAAACTAAAGGTAAAAGCATCGACAAAAGTAATTTGGCAATTGTGGATTCTCTTTTGTTGAAGCTCCGTCGGCCTTAACGAACACATTCTCATCACGTATCTCATGCTTCGCACTCGAGCTTCTCTGGGATACTGGGCGACCTCTCAGAGTACGCAGCCTTATCCTTGCATGCGGGGCTCTACAAGGATGGACGAACCTCTTTCCCTAGCTTCTCGCGGGAACAACAATGACAACACCAAACATAGTTGTAGTAAGTGCGATTCAAAACAACAGAACGCGCAGGGCTGCCGACAATGGGTCGGCCAACAATGCCGACCACTCTAGAGCTAGGTGAGCCAGTGAAAATGGATTCAATGCGATGGATCGGCGGAATTTCGGGACCGTTAGGTGGACGGAGCGACTGAATCACGATTTGCTAGAGTGCTACGATGCGAGTGTGGTCCCTGAACGGGGTTACATGGCACGGATGCATGCTCTGTAGTGCGAGAAACACCCGGAGTTATCGCACTTTTCGCATCAACGTCTGCGAAACCATGCCGAACTACTCCGAAAAAGCGGATATGTAAGCGGAACGCCTACTCTTCCATAGCTAGAAAAAACCGGCAAAAGAGAAAGAGAGGCGACACTAAGACCAACCGCGGGCAGGCATCCAATAGAGGAATCGTGATGTTTCATCATCCGGAGAAGCATCAACACCAAGGTTTCTCGCAAGCCTGAAGATCTGGCTAAAATGGATGACGAGCTTCGTGGACATTTTTCCGAGGAATCCGACCTCTGGGCTATCAATTATTGTGTGTATAATGCAGCGAGAGCTTTGGCCGATGTGAACCGTAAAACAAAACCAACGGTTGATCCTAAGACCAAAAGAAGAATGCATCAACTTGCCATAAAGATAGGCTGGGCAAGACAGTAGTACGCGTTCCGCAATCAGTGTGTGATTGACTACATCACATCTGGCAGGAATTTTACGGCCGAGGTTTGAAAGTTCGCGCGCGAACTCCGGACCCATTATCACACAATTAGCAAGTTAAACCAAACCAAAGGAGGTCGAAGTAACACCTGATGAAGGATGTCCACCCATCACTACAAAGGAGTTGAAAAAAATATTAAGAGGGATAAAGAACTATTCCGCAACGGGACCAGATTGTATCAAAACCTTCTGAAAGATCCGATTCCGGAGGGGTTGGTGGAAGGGCGCACAATACTCCTACCGAAAATAGGCAACTTAGCTGACCCGAAGAATTACAGGCCAATGACTTGTCTGAACAAACTGTATAAGATATTCACAGCTATTCTTAATGATAGGATTGTGCGGGTAATTGAATCTGTGTGGCAAGAAATGTATGAACAACGAGGATCAAAGAAAGGCGTAGCGGGATTTCGGGAGAACCTGCTCATCGATAGATGTGTATGCAAAGATGCAGCATTCTACCAGCGTGACGTATCGATGGCCTGGATTGATTATCGGAAAGCTTTCGATTGGACCTACCATAGACTTATGATCTGCCCTTTGGAAAGCTTAAAGGTTCATCCGCAAATCGTTAGGCGCATAGAGAGATTGATGCCGCTTTGGAAAACCAGAATTACTATCTTATCTAGCAAAAATCGTGCAACAACTAACAAGGTCGCCTTTCAGAAAGGTATCTTTCAGGGCGACACCATGAGCCTACTCCTCTTTTGCCTTACATTACTGCCACTATCTCTAGCACTTCGCCATTCCGACGGGTACTTGTGCGGCAAACCTGCAGATCAAAAGTACAAGGTAACTCATGTATTTTACATGGTCGATCCTGAGATCTATGCTAAAAACAAAGAGCAACTACATCTAGCTCTAGGTATTGTCGAACGATATGTCCAGGAAATAGGAATGGAATTTGGGTTAGGCAAATGCGCCAAGGTTTATTTGAAGCGAGGAAAACTTAATGGTATCCCTGAAGATCCTGAGCTCGTTGATAGAAGCGTTATACGACACCTTTGCGTCGGAGAGACTTGGATACCTGGATACCTGGGCGTGCCACAGACCCGCATTCAGGATGTGACATCTATAACGGATACTCTCTGAAGCTGATACAAACGTCTCATCCAGTAAAATTGGTCTTCTGAACTGTCGGCGAAAAACAAAGTATCTGCAACGAACATGCTTGCCGTCCCGATAGTACTCTATTCCTTTAGAGTAGTTCCATGGACGAAGAATGAGCTCAGATCCCTTGATATCGGGACAAGAAAGGTTATGCACATGGACAAAAGCATGCATCTTGAGTCTTCTGTTTCACGACTGTACATCTCACGCCGTCAAGGTGGAGACTGCTGAAACACTCGGACATAACTTCAGTATTAGGGGCGAGCAAAATGCATCAAATCTTATCTATCTGGAGTACTCACTTCTGAAAGCCCAGATTAAGAAAGCACAAGAGAAAAACTTTCGCGAACAGCTCCTCGATAAGAGGATGCACGGTATCTTCCACAGAAATGTGGAGGATCAGACAATGTCGTGTGAGCTAAAGTTTGCTTTCCTTAAATCACCCGAGTAGAAGTCTGGTATAGAGAGTTTCATTTTGGCATTCCAAGACGGTGTTATGTCCACCTTAACATACCGTCGCCACATTTTGATCCAAGACATTCCAAATGATAGCTGCGGGGTGTGCTATGCACACCCCGAGCATTTAGCTCACATACTATCAAGTTGTCCAACTAATGTAGGAACGACCTACATTCAAAAGCACAATGCGGCACTAAGAGTGCTTTATTACCATCTCTGTCACTCTTACAGCATTAACCTTAATATCGCTCATCTAAATGCTTCTAGGGAAATAGAGTCAATTGTCGAGAATGAGAAGTGTCGAAAATACTGAAACTTTATATTTTCGACAATTATTTCTGTTGCACACTCGAGCCCAGACATGGTTCTTCTTGACTTCGAGAAGCGAAGCTTGTTCGTTCTCGAATTTTCGGCACCAGCTGTCAAAAACATCATAGCCAAGGAGAATGAAAAAAGAGATGTATCGAGATCTTATAAGGGAGTTGCAACGATTGTACCCGGAATATTCTGTTAAACTAATCGTCCTTATCATCGGCGCTCTTGGAGGTGCCAAGCTTTCAGTCGTTAATACCCTGAAAAGCATCCCTGCGTGTCAACAATATGCTAAAGCACTTGCGGGAAAAATGCAAAAGGCGTTAGTCCTTGGATCACTCCGTGTTCTTAGAGTGCACAAAACTTTTTCCGGATCATCGTATTGATTCCTTTACGGACTGTAACCACCTATCTCACGGTCGTGAGACATGGTTGTGGCTGAAATGTTACCGCGATTTCGCTGTGAGCGGGTGCAATTTTTCACATTAACACCCGCTCTTGGCGAAATTCTGCGGTTGTCCGTATGACAAATTTTTAATATAATTATGTATAAATATTTTTTTGTTTGTTGGAAAATGCACTTATATATTTGAGAATATTTGAAATACTGTGAAATTGTTGCATGAAAAAATGTAATTTTTGGATTTTCCATTCTTTTGTATGCTTTTAAAATTAGAATTTTTGATTTTTCAAGAAAATTCAAAAAGTTGTTATAATAATCTTGCAGGGCATTTAGAAATGAAACTTTTTCTTCTTTTGTCTCTTTTTCATATCGTCCATTATTTGGCTTAAAAGGTTCATTTTCGTGTTTTTTAGTATTTTGTAAATACTTTTTCTCTGGTAATTTTTGCTTTTATGAAAAAAGTCATCAGGATAAATTGTTCAACTTTTTGAATTCTATAAATATTCGTATAGAAAATTTTTGAATTCTGAAAAAAGTGGTCTCAAAAATATTAAAAATGCGCTCACTTTTTGAATTTTATATCTGAACTAACTGGCTGACAAACTTGACCTTCAGTTTAGGACACTAAAAGAGTGTACTAGAGGCCAATCTGATAGAATAATTTTTTAAAAAGTTATCGTGCTCACAGACAGATAGGTATCCAGACAGATCGACAGACAGGCACATTCGTAAAAACCTATTTTTCAGATTCAGGGGGTCTCAAAACGTGGACATTTGTCAAAAACTGGAGGAGGAAATTAAAACAAATCTAATACCTTCTCTGATGAGAATGTAAAAAAATTAATTTTTAACAAATTAGTTGAACTTTAAAAGAAATATGTAATATGATAAATTTGCTAAATATACGATATATAAATATATATAATATGATGACGATGAGAACAATGTTAATAATGATGATAATTCTAATGATAATAAAATAAAAAATATGATAATAATGATATGAATGATAATATAATACATAATATGGTCATTTATATGATAATATAATAAATTAATCCAAAAGCGAAAAATTCTGAACTATGCATATAATAGCAGACTTTTCAACTATGAAGAATGAACTTTCTGCGTATTGGGTTATATAAATTCAGTTCGCATTTGCGTGAAGAACGAGAAAAGGAGAAGTTTCTTAAAACTGAAGAAAAAATAAGAATTCTTAAAACAAGGGGAATAGGAGCAAGAGTGTGAAAGTCTGTATTTAGATCTTTATATCGGTCAGATTGTAACGGGAAACATTAAAAATATAAATATGGATAACATTTTTTTTAAATTAACTGTTTTCTTGAAAACTAGTTTAAAAAAAAATCGTCCTTTTGGATAAAACTGCCACAATCATCTAAAAAATTCGTCCCTTTTGGTTGAAAATTCCAGCGGTTCGATTTGATATAATTAAAATTTAAGATAAGATTATAAATAACAAATGCTTAGTATTCTTGATAAGTTATGTGATTGTTAATAGTTTAATACTAACACTATTGTTCCGCACGGTCACTTTCCTTTGTGCCTGTCACTCGAGACCTTATTACCGCGGGACGTGTGAGGCGGTAGTTATAATATTGTTCTGGTGGCTTGCTCGGTTTGGCTGGTTTATATCTAGCTTTCTAGTTTCAGTTCTCTTTCTACTTTTGTTTTAGACATTTATGTCTTTTTTCTGAGATCAAGTTTAACGCGTTACATTATTTGATGTTATATTGATCACCGGTTCGAGATCCGATCTGTTAATCATAAAATCATAGTCCTCACTCTAATGTAAAGTGTTCTAAATTTAAATAAATGATTCTTTAACAGTGCTAAGTGTTTTTGCCTTTTCGGATTGTTCTGAACTGCAATAATAAGTGATATATTATGAGCATGAGTTTCTTCCTTTTGGATTCTTGTTAAGTGAAGTAATTTTTCCAACCCGATCATTTTCTGGTGTTGTGGAAAGTGGCGAGTAGGATGAAAGAAAAATCCATTTGCGTCAGGATCAATCTTTCAACAAGCGATCGCAGTCGTAGCTTCCGGAGCCTACATCTGGGTAAATTTTCCAGAACTTTCTCAATACTCTCAACATTGGATTTGAGCACGATTTTTCTTATGACTTTCGGCGAAAACCTAGGCTGACCGAAAGTAAAAATCATGAATGACCAAGATCGTACTCCCCTTTTGGCCCGCGGTTCCACTCATCAGAAACTGAGGTGCGGCATTATTTCCCGGAAGGCACAATAAATCAATTTTCTTGAAATTCATGTTCGACTATATTTTGGAGGTATATCAAACGTAAAGTTTGTTGTTTGATGCTCGGTTTGGCACTCGGATTATGGTTCAATTAAATTAAGTCAGATTAATTGATTTTAATCAGTATCAATTCTAATTTTTTCGCTACTTAAATATTACTTTTATAAATTAGCATTTTTATTTAATAGTCTCTTAAGTGACAGTACGTTTTCCGTTGCTGCCCCACGCCAACAGTCATTAATTCGATAACAGCTGCGAAATACTAAGACGTATTTCTTGAATAGTTCTTTAGCGACTGGTACTGCAAAAATTCAAAGAATCTTCCTCTGTGTTATGTTTGATGAGCTTAACTCGCTGGAAGGTTTTCCATGTTTCTCAAGCTCGTATGCTTTGGTTGAATAAGGAAAGAAAGATCTGATCTAATATTCATGACTTTGGACGCATCGCGTCATTGGCCACGACATATGCCAGAAGCACGAATATCCCCATGCGACTCCTGTTTTCTTTTTTGCAGACAAACACACTCACATATTCCTATATACATATTCCGACTGTCCTCTCCGCTTTATCGTTTTCCCTATTTGCCTATTTGCGTATTTGCTTGCATTAGAGTAAGATCCTGGCGACTTAAAGGCCGTTTAAATTGGACCAGTTTCCGCAAATTTATTACAAGTGCACAATAAAGTTGCCGTAAAAATGACACATCTGTCCCGCAAAGTCGAGACTACGCGAGCCAATTTGCAACGGAGAGTGAAAAATCACCTTTTACCTTTAGCAATTGGAAATAATTAGGTCAAAAGAAGTGCTTTTACGAAATGTACTCAAGGGATCGTTTTAGAATAACGTCACACTGCTGTAGGGGGGGGGGCGGTTGAAGATTTGTGTCATAGGGGGGAGGGGTTCAATCAGAATGTGGCATTGCTCATTTAAGATATGAATTTGAATAACAAGTTTTTAAATTCTTGAAAAAAACGAAAATCAGTGATTTTATTTTACAAGAAAAAGCATCTAAATACAGACATCGCACTCTTCCCTATATGCTCCTATTTCCCTATTCCCATTTTGTAAAGAATTTTTTTTTCCCCCTCTGTTTTTAAAAAGCTTCTCCTTTTTCTCGTTTTGTCGGCTAAATGCGAACTGTGTTAACAGAACAAAATCATAATATCAAAATAGTTTTCATTGAAGGTTAAATGTTTTTCAATGAAAAGTATAATATTATATTTTTGGTTCAGAATCACTATCTTTTGATTAAAAATTAGGTATACAATTTGGTTGTAGGTCGAACTATTTTATGAAATATTCTTTTCTTGATTGAAAACTAATTTTCTTAACCAGCAATTTAACTAATCCATTTTTGTTTAAAAATCGATTATTTTAGTAAAAACTTCGACTGTTTAGTTGATAAAAATCAGTTAAAAATCCATTTCTTTGGTTAGAAATTCAATAATTTTAATGAAAATTCGTTTTTTGTGTGTTGAAAAACAATTGTTTGAACTGCTAGTAATATAATTCCACTTTTGTTGAGAGTGATCTTTTCAAGTTTAAAATTCAACCACACATTGAGACAAAAATTAAAATTTATATTTTCGGTTTTGAAAATTCAATTTTCTTTGCAGAAAATTAATCTTTTTCGCCTTTGTGAAAAATTCTGCGTTTTAGGTGATAAACTGAATTACTTCGGAAGAATGGCCAACTTTTTGAGTAAAATATTTAGTTTGTGATTGCTAATTCATACTTTCCTCTTGCCGGCTGCTTTTCGCGAAGAGCAAAAAACGAAATAAAAGCGAATTACGTATACAGTTATGAAAATACCTGAAAGAATGATTTTCAAGGTCAAAACTGATAAAAATAGTGCTTCTAAAATGAAAAAACGAAATACTCGATATTCGAAATAAGTTAAGGTTCTGTTCATATTCTAGGAGTGATATGAAAAACGAGTGGGACTGCTGGATAGGTGTGGGGTTTTGGATGGGGGTGGATGTCACAGAATGCCAACTCTCTCCAAAAAATGTTATGAAAAAACACATAAAAAAGGTTATGTATGAAAAATAGGTACAAACAAAGAACTTACAGTAACGGTAAGAACAAATTATTAGAAAATAAATAATTCTTAAAGCGGAGAGTCTAGGTAAATAATCCATTGTTCGAATAAATTACAGGAATGATGTACAATAAAATATATAAGACATTATGTGTGACTAATCACAGGAATGCATTCTAGCCTCGCCACAAGACCTTGGCAAGAGTTAGGGGCCAACATTATTCATGGGACCAATCACAGGGGTGCCTTCTTGTCCCCACAAGGCGTTGGAAAAGAAATAGGGGTGCGAACTTATATTATTTCTTTGACCAGTCACTACGGTGCGTTCCCGCCCCTCACGTGGAGTTGGAAAAGGGGTAGGTGTGCGACCAAATATATTTCTGTGACCAGTCACAGGAGTGCATTTTCGCCACCCCCACGAGACGTTGGAAAAGAGGAGGTGTGCAGCCTTACATTATTTATGTGACTAGACACAGCACCCCCCCCCCTAAAATATGTTAGAAGGGGTAGTATTGCGATCAAAATTATTTCTGTGACCAGTCACAAGGGTGCATTTCAGCCCCCAGGGACGTCAATAGTAATTCTTTAGTAGCAAATCGACGATAAAGTGTGATTTATACATAGAACGTTTCGTTAAAAGGATCAAAGGCCAAAAACGATCAAAACAACTCCTCAATTACATGGCTTTACTCTAAAAGGCGTAGAAATCGCTTTCGCATGCTTGAAATATGCTTTTTGCCAGTACAGATAGTTTATATAAACTTCAAAGATAAGAAACGTAATTTTTAAAATTTTTAATACTGGAAATTCTATTTGCAGTTGTTTTCATGTCCAGGTCTGTAATCAGCGCATCAACATACATCAGTATACGATTTAACTAACAATGTTGTCGGCGCCGGCAGGCTAGCCATTACGTATCAAATATTTTGATTTTGTTGATGCATAAAGTATTTCGTTATGATATAACTGCTTTGTCTTTTTTGGTTAACTCGAACTGTTTTTAATTTAAAATAAAAATATTTTTTGGTTCAAATATTAGCTAGTATATTTTTTATGAATAACGCAAGCCAACATGGTTTTGTTGTTGGAAAGTGGAGGGTCATATCCGAAGTAATTTTTTACGTAGAATCCGAGTTCGGGGTCAGAATTGGCCCATTACGTCAGGATTTTAAGATATTTGAGGTTATGTACCCAAAAATGGCGTTTCTGGCTACATTTGAGGTTATGTACAGAAGACTCCAAATTTTTTGGGAGTTTTTGTGTAGTTGTATTATATAGTCCTGCTCTTTCTCTTCAATTTGAGAGTCACAGAGTTCAATTACCATTTTTCTTTACCAAGTTACGCCAATTTGAAATTACGTGATATGTCCCATTATGTCATCAGCATTTGCTTTAAATACATTGAGGCAGACATCAACAACCCCGAACACCCCCAAGTACAAATTTTTAAAAGAAACCACCCAGTAGAAAATGTCTGCCTCAAAGTATTTGAAGCAAATGCTCAAGACGTAATGGGACATATCTCGTAATTTCAAATTGGCGTAACTTGGTAAAGAAAAATGGTAATTGAACTCTGCGACTCTCAAACTAAAGAGAAAGAGCAGTATTATATGATACAACTAAAGAAAAAATCCCAAGAAATTAGGTGTTTTATGTACATAACCTCAAATGTAGCCAAAAACGCCATTTTTGGGTATATAACCTCAAATATCTTGAAATCCTGACGTGATGGGCCAATTCTGACCCCGATTCGGATTCTACGTGAAAAATTACTTTGGAAATGACCCTCCATTTTCCAACAACTGACATGCCACCATTATTTGCAGGCCTGTGTAAATCTATTTGAATTAAAAATTGAACTACTTAGCTGACAGTTGAACTTGTTGGTTAACAATTATTTTTGTTGTTGAAGATTTTTCATCCTATATAAAAATGCAACTATTTTGATAATATTTAAATATTAGGAAATTAACTGTTTTCTGTATTTTCGTCTTTTTTATAGAAAGTTCGTCCTTTTGAATTGAAATTACAACTGTATTATAAAGTATTTGTTTTAGTGTCTTGAAAATTTAACTATTCGGTTCTTTTTACCGTTCGCATAAGTTCTATCTAGTCTTGGTTTTTCTAATGTTGACGGTTTAAGGCCTCCTGAGTCAGAACAAATGATTTTTACGCGGGTGTCTATCTGTCCGTTGTCGTTGCTGTCATACTGGATGACTTTTCCAACACTACTCGGATTGAATTGTGCTTTAGCAAACTTTTAAAGGGTGTAAAAACAAACAAAGAGTTCATTACCCAGCTATTTTAGATACAAATTTAAAAGGTTAGAGCATTTTGAAAATTTTTGATACTATTTTATTAAAGATTTAAAAATGCTACATACGGCTGGACATACTAATTAAAAATTTTTAAATGCTGTGTACGGCTAGTCATACTTATTTAAAAATCGAAGAATTTATCCTTACAACTTGTTAAGAATTTTAACCAAACAATGCACAATATGAAAAAAATTAAGATAAGAAAAATGTTGCTGTTTGAGAGTCCTACAAAATGATCATTAAAAACTTTTGGAATTTTTTCGAACAGTCGAAGTCAAATTTTGGTCGCAAAAAAGTAATAAAAATTAAAAAATTCCATTTTGCATTGAAAACATACAAAATAAGCAAAAAATAAATCAACAAGAATATTATATCCAAACATATTTACAAATTCATTACTAAACACTTTTTTATAGGACAATTAGTTTTTGTTTTATTTGTAAAAAATAACATTAAAAATGAAACAAATCAATTTTTTTACAAACGACACAAACTATGGAAAAACCGAATAGACAAAATTTACTCTTCCAAAAAATAGTGAAAATTCATTCAAAATTGGAATTAATATTTTTTTGAAAGGATGGTTAGTTTTTGTTTTAATCGTAAAAGATAACAATCAAGATAACAAAATGAAATTGTTTGAAAAACGATACAAGGCACAAAAAAAATTAATAGAAACAAGTTTTTAAACCTAAAAGGATCTACAAATTTGTTATTAATAATGTTTAGATACAGGCGCAGGGGACGAGGAAAAAGGACACTTGCTACCATTATATTTTATCCAATGAAATTTGTGGTTTAAATTATATCCACCAAATTTGCTCAAAATCACTTCACACTGGGATACGTATTTTCAGTTTGAATCTTAGAAAATGACATTGAAAATAAACATGAAAATACTTTTGTTTCAATACCAATGCATGTTATGAATTATAAAAATATAAATTTATTAAAATGATATACATTTTGCAGGGCAGCTAATAATAAAGCCTAGTGCAAAGTAAATAACAAATATTAAATTGATCTTTAAAAATAAAATGTGTAGTTTATTTTGCAATATCTGAATAACGAGCCCCGGACCGAGATACAGAAATAAATAGAATGTAATTTAATATAATAGAGTTGAACATAATGTAGAAAAGTTCGGATCTTCGACAAAATCTATTGAGAAGCACATATACGTGATGAGAATATGTTCGTTAAAGCCGAAGGAGCTTTAACAAAAGAGAATTAGCAATCGCCATATTGCAGTCGTAGCGGGAGAACTAACAATCGCGCGCCATAGGCACGATCAAAGTTGCGCGCGAACAACGCAACAGTGTGTGTTGAGAATTCGTCCACTCAGTGGGCACATTTTTTTAAACCCCGTATATTTTCAATTTTAATTAGGCGTTTCTTTCTATTTTCATAAAAAATCGCCCTATTTCTCCTGTTCTGAAAGCATTTTGAGCTGTGCAGTCTGTTAAAATATAAAACTTGTATCTTTTGTGTATTTTTTTATGCGTTTATTAAACGAAATGACAGAAAAAATTTAAATTTAAGGAATAAGGGAGTGTTTGTATTTTGTGACGTCATCTTGGGGAGCTCAAGCTTTCTATGACGATCTGCGACGAAGAAGACTGTAAATGTTTTCAAGTCACCGTGATGAATTTTTTAAACTGCCCATTAACTAGAATATTCACTATAAAATATTATTGAAACCTGTGTGTTACAGAAATGATCAATTTCTTTAAATTAAAATCTTCTTGTCTCATTCAGGTCGCGATTGAATAAACATAACGTTGTAATAATTGATCCTTTCAATAGATTAATTTTTTTTGTCTAGTTTTATTAGTTGTTTCATTTTCAGAAAGGAAAGTTTACCACATGTAGTGTTACATACAGGTTGAAAGTATTTATCTAAATTAGATGCTTCAAGTGAATAAACATATGTCTTGCACGGTTTACTTAAGTGTTATTTCCAATAAAGCGGAGTTTCATTGCAACTCTAGAGTCAAGTGATCTCTGATAAACACGCAAGAATATCCTCTTGAGAATTCTTAGACAAAATGAAGCCATGAGAGCTAGTGAAGTGGAATGGTGTAGGCGAATTCTTCGACTATTTCTCATTAATCATTCTAGCCTTTTAGCTTCGTTGCTTGCGTGCAAAAGGGGCTTTTACGAGAGCTTGCCGCCTTTTTGCGATTAGAGGGGGGACCCCTTAAAAGATCACCTTGATGTTCAAAACGTGCAAGATAAAGAGATGAAATAAGGAGCACAAGAATGAAGACTGAAGACTAAAGAGTTAACGGGCTCTAAAATGAACTCTGTAAAGACTCTATTGGGGATGGACTAGTTAACCTATAATGAAACACTAAACGGGATATTCGTGAATACTTTAGGGATAATTAATGAAAAGCATTATACAAGTTAGGATTTAAAAATTGGTAATGTTGTAGATGTGGACATATGCTAAAAGCTATGAATATGAAAGAAGGTGTTTGCCAGCAAAGTTAGGATACAGCACGTTCCTGACGTAAACGTCTAATACAAATGAATTGCTGCTAAACGTGCAGAAGGTCGAAGAGGAAGATTCGAAATATACAAAATATCAAATAAACCTAAAATTTTAGAGTAAAAAATAAAATGGTAGAATCCTTACGTTCTGGATGTAAGAGGTTTGTTTTTGATAACTACTGAGGTTGTTATAATTTGCTTGGGAGTTTGTTAGTGACCTTTGTTAGGTGTTATTATTCACCATTTGTCTGGAGGAGTTGTAAACAATTGATATTTCCTGGAAACAAATGGTGAATAATAACCCCTAAAAAAGGTCAATAACAAATCCCCAAGAAACTGATAACAACCACAGTAGTTGTCAAAAACAACCCTATTTCGTCCAGATCATAAGGATTCTACAATGTTATTTTTTACCCCAGTATTTTAGGTTTATTTTATATTATGTGTATCTCGAATCTTCCTCTTCGACCGTCTGCTTCTTTACTTGCATTTCATTTGTATTATACGTTTATGTAGGAACGTGCTGTACCCTAACTTTGCTGGCAAACACCTTCTTTCATATTCATAGCTTTTAGCATCTGTCTACAATATTGCCGGTTTTTAAATCCTAATGTTTACAATACTTTTCTCTTATTATCCTTTAAGTATTTAGGACTGATCCATTTAATTGTTTTATTGAAGGTTAACGAGCTTATTGCTGTCTTTGGATTATGGGAAATTCCACAAGGGTCCATTTGGGCCTCTACCCAGCACCCTCGGTTCACCCCCACTCACAGGGGAACGGTCCTAGCCATCCGTTCTACTCAACATTATTATATTAAACATATTGCCGTCCATGTACCTTGTATCACATGATTTTATTGTGTTTAACTCACCTCTGCCTTGATTCTTATCGATATTTCCATTTAAGCCGGATATAATTTTTTCTTGAATTAACAATGCTGTTGTTCACAATTTTTAATATTTTTTAATTTTCAAACTTGGGCTCTATTCACAAATAGAGTTATAATCAACTTGAATTTTAATCATTCTTTCGGGATACTTTTGCGATTTGAGGGACAGCTTAAAGTTGATTTTCAAATCGTCTACAGAGATTTTATCCAGATTTATTGCTTTTAAAACAAAAAAAGATTTTCACCGAATTACGACTATCATTTAACATGTAGAAAGATTTCGAATCAGGTTGGCTAAATGCGAACTTAGTGCGATTTTTTCTCCCTGGGATAGAGCTACTTTTTCAAGTTTAAGGACTTTCTTTCCCGATATTAGTAGAATTATTAATTACCGATGATACATTTTTGTCATTGTTTTTAATTGCATTTTTCAATTTGAGTGGATTTTTTTGTATAAGAAGTTTATAGGAGTTTCTTTTCACTACTGCTTTCTCCTAACGATCTCCGCTGTGGGGTTGTTATTAACCGTTATGAGCCGGCTTCTCATTTCCCGTTAATATGACTTGCTTATTTATGTTTGCAATGGTAGTTGTTGGTAGTTACTACACGTTGTAAATGATGGGTATCAAGCGGCATTCAATTTTTCTATCTGTTTTAATTGACCTTAGCTGGGGGTTGTAATTAACCATTACTACGGGTTTTTTTGAGCTATATTAAAGTTTGCTACTATTCGTTGCAACAAGTTTTTACTAGCAGTGGACAGGGGATGTTCTTTATCATTGGTTGTCATTGAACATTGGTAAATTTGATTAACAATTGCTAGGGGGTTTTAGGGACTATTGCTAAGGTTGCTACTTTTCCGTCACGAGGTGTCGTTAATTACAACGGTTAGTAATCAAGAATAACTCCTTTCAATGGGCAGGGTTTGCATTCGACTATTGTTGAGGTTTTTTTCATTGACTTGGTTGTCATGGGGCTTGCTTTTGACCGTTTATAGGTATTGTTTTTATCTAGGGATTGTTTTTGATAGTTGTTAGGAGCTGTTGAGAGGGGAGGGGGTGGTTTTTTGAATCTCAGACTTTCAAGGGTTGACGTGAAACTAGTAAAAAATGTATTTTTCGTGGACAGTTAATCTAATATTTATTAAAGGAAGTGATTTTCTGATAAATAACTTCTTCATTTGTCTGTTTATAAAACTGGATTAGATACAATTTTTGCTTCGCAACAAGTGTTCGGTTAGGATAGGTCTGGTCCATCGTCAGCCACAAAAACTGCCGCTATCTCCGATTTTGACAGTATTTCCAAATATCATTTGGGTTTCGTGGGCTACTCCGGAAACCTTAATAACGACACTCGGATGTCTGCCTGTCCCAAAATACTTGAACTAGATGGTTGAAATGTAGCATGCATGTTAAACAGCTGTAGTATACTCGAGGAAAGATATGACATGATACTTTTTTTATACCTGTGATTAAAAAATAAGAAAAATGATTAAATTTTTGTTTTCAGATCCCTATACTGGAATGCCCGAATTTCCCATACCCTGTCTCAAACTGAAGCTATTAGCATTATAATTGCAATGAAAAGTACAAGTTCTTACCTTATGTTCTTTCTTTTCAAATTATTCATTAAAAAATTAGAATATGTGGAAATTGGGATTTGCAGACAACTATGCTGGAAGCTTTTCTTTTAGTACGATTTTCCTCAAAAATGGCTTATTTTATAGCTTTTGTTACATAGAATTGCGATTATGAATAAAAATCACTGAATAAATGAGGACAAGAAAACTGTAACATAATCATAAAAATTAATTTGAATCATGTAGCTTATAAAATCCTTCGTCGAGGGTGCTTCCAGACCTCTTTGGCTTGATTTTTTAAATGTTTCTAGCAGTTTTAAATGATCTTTTGTAGTTTTGATAATTAACCAATTAACCGTTTCTAGCAGTTATTATGGACAACGACTAAGTTTCTTACTGTTATTTTATAGGACTTTTTATTTGTATCAGTGAATAGTAAAAAACACCTGTTAAGAGACAAGTGTAGTTTTTTATATTTGATAAGAAATTTTTTATTCACCGTGTATAGTGTAAATATGGAAGGCTAAGAGGTTGTTATGGGTGAGCTTTATGGTGGCTACTATTGGTTCATAAGAATTTTTGTTAACCTTTTGACTGTTAAGATCTTTGCCATTTAGGATATTTCCCTGACTGCCAGAAAAGGACTCTATCTTTGTCATACAAAATGTTAGTGTATTTGGGCCTGCGCAAGTGTATCAATTAACAATTAGAAGCATTTATACTTTAGAATATGCTGATCACGATTCCATAGTCGGTTTGACAATTTTTTGTGTCTGCAAATTAACATGACTGCTTAAAAACCGCGTTTTCCCCGATTTTTTAAATGTTTGCCATGAAGTTCTTTACTGTATTAAGCCCTGTACTCGAATTGCAATAATTATACACCCCACATGATAGATAAAAAAGTATGTAGTGGCACACAGATATTTTACAAAAATTATTATGTGGTTATAACCCTTGAAAATCACCCTTGAATTCAGAAAAATTTCCCTCATTCGAGTAAATTCTTTTACTCATTGTTTTATATACTAATACTCAGTGTTCATTCTAGAAAATATTCATCGGAATGCAAAGAGGAGTCCTCTAAACATAACGTTTAGCGGTATTAGATAAAGAATAGTATATTGAGAAATGAGTGCATGAAAAAAATGTTTGCATTAAAAAATAATCGGAGACATTTATATGAATTATTTAACGCACTGTAATAATGGTTTAAAGGGGAAGTCATCATTTTGCACTTGTTAAACAGACTTTCAAAGTAGCATTTCTTACGCACGTATTAAAAAATAACATTTTCCGTTTGTTAGAAATAATTTAGTGAACAAATGTGGTTTCTTGGGAATTAGCTACTTCTGATGCTTCAGTTTTTTCCAAAAAATCAACTAAACTTACCTTGCTTTTGACTCAGTACTGTAGCAAATTTCCATTGGACAACCATTGTTTATTATTCAGACAGTTTCAGCTAAGAAATGCAGCATAACTTCGCGAATAACACAACAATGGTAGCCCAATGGAGATTTGTGGCAGTACTGAACCAAAGGCAAGGTAATTTAAATTAATTTTGTGCAAAACACAATCTTTACAATGAAAATTCACAAAGTTATGAATTTATTAATTAAGGTTGGTTAAACAACGAATAATTGTTGTCTAATATCAAGTTTTCACTCAAGAGAACCATTGACAAGATGTCTGCAGTCACACCTGCAGAAGAAACGGAATATATTTATTAGATAATGGTATAAATGTTTATCTGCTCACAAAAGTTGTTTAAATAATGACTATATATTGTTTATTTCTATTCAGTTTCTACTTAGAACTTATTTAACTTGCATTTCCTCCAAAAATTACCAGTTTGTATCAACATAAAGTAGTACATTTTCAAAGACCACATTTGCGCACTAAATTGTTTATATAAAAGAAAAATGTCGATTAACATACATTGTCTTAATCTGTTCTCGACTCACATTCAGAAAATCCACATGAATAGTTTGAACTGCAATTTTGATTTTTTGGCACTCTGGGCATGTTTCTTGAAATTGAGTCGGCAATCAATAGGTTATTTTACCGTTATAGTAGCTTCTAGTGTTTTTAGGAATGGTTTTTACTCGTTGGAATTCGTCATTTTCTATTTCTAGGAGATGCCCATTAGTGATTAACCGTTGCCATCCTCTCATTATATTACAATTGACTATCAATTTTTAAAGATTTTTTTAGAATTAAATCTCTTCCTTTGAAGGATAAGTTGTCTATTATTTCCTCTATCTGTAATTTCAATAAAAATCTAGATTTAAAAAAGCTTTACTGATTACTTTTCCTATCCCAATTTCAACATTGACGTGAAAATGTTTTCTTTTGCGTTAGCAATCAATCACTAGGCTTGTACGGCTAATTAGATAGCATGTTTTATCACATTAAGTTCAGGCCGAGTTACAATGGTTCTTAAAGGGGATAGTCTAGAATGAAGAATATGTAGAAGACGTAGCTTCGTCGCGAATGGTGAATGGAGTTAACTGTGCTTCCTGCGAAAACGATGTAGGTACAATTCGAGCTGCAATTAAACTAGAGCTTTAATTGCTCGACAATCCAAGTCTTACTATGAATTTCTAATGCGAATTACCAACGGAAATCTCTTTATTAATTTCGGAAGGGGTGCAGAGAATCCTGCTAATATTAAGGCGTGGAGAGAATATTTTGCATATTTTAACATCGTCCGCAATTATTTGATTTATGATATAATATTTAGCATTTTCGTTGAAAACGTAAAATAATTTAAAAAACATCAACTACTATTTGTCCATTTTTTCAACAGTGATGCATAAAAATAATTGAAATAAGAGAAGTACGTTACCAAAAAACAGTGCAATCGGCTCATTAGACACAGTTATAAAGCAACGGAAAAAGAGGAAGAAAAAGGAAAGAGACAATCAAATTACTCTCATTCTCCGTCTTTTTTATACTACAGGGAACCAACATATTTCGAGATCAATTTATATTTAATCATCAAGAAGTTTCAACAGGAAATAACTAGTTAATATTTTTTAACTTATAATTAATTATTTTTATCGATAATATATTTTCGAATATTTTATACATACTTTTAAATATTTTAACAACAGTGCCCAGATATTTTGAGATAATACTTCTTTTTGTAAAAAATTAGTAACACTAGGAAATGTTTTATTATATTTCGAGAAATCTCTTTTTAAATTAAATTAATTTAATTTGTAACGTCATAAATATGATCACCCTATCTTCCGAATTCTCTACAGAAAGAGATGAATTTTCAACGCTGAGTTTTCAAGATAATGTCGAGTATTTTAGGAAACAGTAGACTTTTAAACCCGAAAATATAAATTTTAAACGAAACAGTTGCATCTTAAATTATACAGTGGAAATCTAAAGCCGTAAGACGAACTTTTAGATGACAATTGAATTTTTAAGCCAAAAGGACTGATTGCATTTTTTAACAAAGTAATTTAATTCTGAACGAAATATAGTGAAACTCTGAGACTGGGCCGGTTTGTGGCTGAAGGAGGTGGGGAATTACCTAGATAGAGTGCCGTTTCGTAGAAAACGCTCTTGTTTGTTCACCTCTGAGCAGCCCCCCCCCCCCGCAGGTTCTTTTACTCCTACTTGCGGCGCGGCATCAATTCTCGGAAGGACTATATCAGGGGTCCCTATCACTAGGGTTCACTGTAGTTGCATTTCCAACCAAATAATTAATTTTAAAAGAAAATTAATTTTTAGTAAAGAAGTTTAATTTTTAACCAAAGATTTGAATTTTTAATTAAAATAATATAAAAACTCAACAAAAAATATAATACAGTGAAACTCTTTTATAGCGCCGATTTTGGGGCTGACGGTGGGTGGAAACTAACTCATTGTAGCCCGCTCCGCATTTGTTTGTTCACACTTGACTGCTCGCCGGACTGACAACCGCAGATCCCGCGTCCCCTGCGAAGTTCCGGTTATACCTACCTACGGCGCGGCGTCAATTCTCGGAAGGGCTATAGAAGGGAGGTCTATTGATGGGTTTCCCTGTACTTTATATTTTAACCAAAAAAAGATTTGAATTTTTAATGAAAAACAGTCAAATTTAACCAAAAAATGACTTCTCAAATGTAAATGTAATAGCTGGTACTTCAGCAAAACAAATTTTTATATAAAATAAAAAAAAAACAGTTATTTCAAAAAAGAAATTAAGTCATTCAATTCTTATGAATAAATTCTTGAAACATAAAACCTGATGATATTGCTTTAAATCTCTTGAAATGCTTGAAATTTTCTTAAGTCTTCTTAAATATTCTAAATATCCTAAAATCTTAGAGATCCTGTATGAAATCCTTCCATATTTTCTAAGGTTTAAGGGAATTCTTTAATCGCACATATAATTTTTGAAATCCTGTGAAGTCCCCTGAAATATGCCTTCAAATAATTCAAATCCTACAAAAACCCTCTAAATTTTTGTGAAACTATTTTAAATTTATAGAATCATTATAAAAATGCTCAGAAAAATATGTTAATATTTATCGAAATCATATGAAATACTTCGACATTTTTGCAAGTACCTTGAAATAATTAATAATACTCTAAAACATTTTAAATCTTATGAAATCCTCTAAAGTCTTTCTAAAGTTTATAGGAAACTTCTTGCAACTCATTTAAATTTGTTTAATTTTTTAAAACCCCTTGAAATATTTAAAAGAATATTACAATCTAGTCCGTTACTTATAATATTATGATATACGCAAGCTAAGGGCGCGACACCAGGGGCACACAAACTATGTATGAAAAGTAGCGGTTGCAACTCCAACTGGGGGGGGGCAAAAGGTTGGGTGGGTGGGGTGTGGGTTTGAGTGAGATAGACTGAAAAATGTAGATTTTACTGAAAATAATACTAAACAATTCATGATGTTAAGTAAAAATGAAGAAAAAGCGTTTTCTAAAATGAGAAAATAGGCCGTCGCTATCCCGGTAGCGGAGGAAGTGTGCGCCCCTGCGCGACGTAATCAATAAAATAAAAAATGTATTCGGGTAATAATTTGTTGAGTTAATTATATTATAAAGAATAACAATAACAAAATTTTCATATTTTAAGCCTCGAAACACAGATCGAATGATTTAGTTGTCGTTACAATCTTATTTTGTGGTTGACTTACTGCTTTGCACAGGTAAAGCACAAATGTATTATGAGTAGCCTACTAACCAGGCGAGTTGCTATCGTTAGCCCCTTCTTATTTCTGGCGTAACTGAAACAGATATTTACCCCCTTCTTATTCTTCTGTTAGAGATGGATTTTTATTTGATCATTTTTGCACGGGGATGTCCCGGTATATATAATCAGTCACGGACGCATTTTTATATTGCAATCAAGTGATCTGATGAGAGTATTTTGCCCAGACATATTGGACAAAGCTTGGTTTTACCCCATCATTGACGGACTGGGTTGCAGTCAAGTACACGATGGGGGAACCTATAGATTGAGGTGGGTTCCGAACCACCAGAGCCTCGATAAGGTACATTGAAAAATTTCCAGCGGTACCGGCTCAGGGATCGAACCCCGGACTTCTGAGGTGAAGTCCGAGCCTCCAACCAACTGAGCCACCGAGGCTCTTTTTATTATTATTATTATTGCAGTAATTTATTTATTACTCAACAGGAATTGTGATATGGATGCATCCGGTTCTTTTTCTGCACCAAATTATAGCTTAAAAATCATTTAAATACGATTTTAAAAAGTTTGATTTTAGATTACGAAGTGTTCCTCAGCTGATCGAAAATATTTGTGCTACGTTCCCCGAATTTCGGCGAACCTATTTACGACCTTTAGAATAAGTAAATAACAAAGAATCAAAGTATGTTTTAGATTTGGTAGATTCCTGTTATGGACATATATCGACAGATGATAACTTTCAGTGGCTTGTGTCTGCTTATATTTCAAAACTTTTACCTTCCCTAGCAGACAGCTTAAACGGCACGGTTACGTTCACTGGACCCGCCAGGACATACTTTAATACTTTTTCATATTTATTCACAATTTTACATATAATTCAGCACTGATTCTAGCTTTTCAAACATTTACATTTATATATTAATAATTATTCATGCGTTGAAAAATTGAAAATCGAAAGTGCATTTGGCAACTTGGCGTGAAATATTGTGTGTCGGGTTGCCGCACCTAGTTTATAATTTGTAATTCTTTAACACATGAATCAATACAAATAAATATTAACGTGTCAAACGATGAAAATATTTTTGAACTTTATGTGAAATTATGAGTAGATTTTAAAAATAATGAAAATATAACCTAGCGGGCCCGGTGAACAGGACGGGCACTATGTGGTCAATTTACGGTCACGTAATTGCCTAACCATTCCGTTACTGTAGCTCGCTAGGAGCTAGATATAGGACAATAGAACCTAATTTGAGTTTTGAGCTAACCCTTCAATCTAAGTTGTGACAAGATGCACCACTCTTACACAACACACACATACGCACACACACATTTTGCATACAGTTTGTCAACTCTGAAGTTTCTTATTATGGCTAAGTTAGATGTTATCACGGTGTGCGGCAATTTCTGTGACATTTGAATAACTATTTGTGTTCTAAGTATGTGACTTTCACAATATATTCTTCGCCTTTTCCTCAAAGTAGTGTTATATTCCAAATTAAAACCAAAGTTTTATTACATGAAAACAATATAAGTTTTTTAAAAACTTTCTAAGTCGCTATTGATCAATTAAGAGTCGTCATCGAAAAATAGTCAATAGATTACTCCACGCGTTTCGCAGACGAAAACAATTACATAAAATGCATTACTATTATATTCCCAATCTCAACAAAAATTTTATTACAAACAAGACAAATAATTTGGTTGAAAATGTAAAAACGACATTGGTAAATTCTAAAAGGTCATGAAAGGCTTTTATGCTTCTCAAATAACTAAACAAATACGCTAGATATTGTATTGTTGCATGTTCAATATGCAAAACAGTTTTCCTCATATAAACACTGAACTATAGCTGCTATGGGCATAGTAGCTCTTTCACTTTTCGAGATACGGTAAACAGACAAAAGTTAGACAAAAATACGTACATTTTTTTCTAGCTCCTGGGGTCGAATTATATCGAAATATGTCAAAAAGTAGTGCTTACTTACTTTAAAAAGCAAACATGACTCGAGTTAAAAAAAACTTTTAGTAGATTGAAATATTGGTCATTATAGCTATAGGGTATATATCATTAAAGATACATACTGAAAATTTAATTACAAATCATGTTTACGAATAAATAATTTGGTACATGCTATAAAAACCGACAAATGAAAACTGTTTACTAACCAGTATAATATTACATATATAAAATGGTAATAACAATGTATAAAATATGAAGATATAAGTTTCTACATTTTAATTTCATCTCAATTATTGGGCAGATGATTTTTTGACAAAAATGTAATTAATAGTTTCTTATTTTTAGTATTTATAGTAATACTTACACTCTCATTTAAATTGCATTAGTTTATCCTTATTGTGAATTTTCAGGGTGGAAAACGCAGTTATCCACATTATGGGATCCGGGCCCAACAAACGGATCACCGACGATATTATTAGTAAAAAAAGTTGCCAATATTGTGAATGCTCAAACTTATTTTTGAACATCCTGTTTTTGGTGATACGCTAAGTGAAAATCTTTTCTGAGACTGATCCGCATTTGGACCCTGATGAAAAAAATCAAACCTTGACAAAAATACTTCTCAAACTGATAAATAAGTGTTTTTCAAAGTTGACAAATTGTATTTGGTATTTTAATGGATTTACCAAATATTTTCCACAAAACAAATTAATTTTTGAGAAAAATTGTATTTTTAAACAAATTGTTTCTAAAACCTGATACACTGTTAGTATACCTTTCACGTAGATTGTGATGTGTTAAGAATGAATCTTTAATTATTTGCAATTGATTTTTTGTCTGTCTAGAAGCATCTAACTTAAATATCACAATAGTCCAAAGTTTCCTGTTCGTTGTTTGTTTTCCATGTTCGTTTTTGGAAAAATGAGAATCAAGGTTATGAGTTTAAACTTAGCTTAAGAGAAATTGTCCTTTCTGTACCCCCCCCCCACTTTCTCCCGCTCAGTATGAAGGATTCGATAAAAAATTGGAATTGACAATTATGCGTAAAATGGATATATATTTGCTATGTTTTTTCCTTTTTTTTGTGAAACTACAAATGTTTAATCTCTCAGTTGAATAGTGCTCTTTCTTTACTAAATAAATAAGAATATATGTTTCATATGACTTTCTTAGCAATTTATTTACTATTTTTATTTATAATATCGGAGAATACTAAATAGTGCCACGTCCATTATACTTTCCATTAGATTAATACATAAACGTGTAGCACAATTTATTTTTTACACGACGGTTATCCGTTTCTTGTGCAAAATTATGTTGATGGAACTTAGCATCGTCTGACTTTCTTTATTTCAATTGAGAAAAATTCCCATTTGTTTAAATTTTCCCCCTTTTAACTCATTGAACGGTGCTTTTTTACGAATTATCGGACAATCAGTCATTTTTAGGAGGACTGATCATTGTTACAAACATTTAAAATTTTTTAAATAAATAATTATTATTTACTTTTAACTTTTTCTTCAAAGAGGTAGAAAACTCTGGTTGAAAAAACTGAAATAGTTTCGTCACTTATTATTAAATATCTAAGTCATTTACATATTACTGCCCCACTTCGTAACATAATCTTTTTGTAAATAATTTGTGCACAAATATTTACACAGGTACACAGATATTTAGAATATTCAGATATTATAATATAAATGTCAGCTAAAAAAAGACTATGCACATTTCTTATAGAAAAAACTTAATAATTTAAGTGTTGTATACATTAAGTAAATAACTTTTTTTCGTTTAAACAATTTTTACATTCGTCATGAAGATTGTTTTTTTCAGGAAGATTTGATTCCATAAAAATGATATTTGATTTTATTATTCTATAAATCATATTAAATTTTTTTTCTTAAAATAATCCCCCTAGACTGATGGGTATTGGTGCTCTGGAAGGTGAAAGTAATTTTATAACTTCATTCACTTAGGACATTCTTGCAGATTAGTTTATAATGTTCCCGAAGAAACTGATATTAGTTATGTAAGGGATTTGTAAAACATTCGAATTATTTATATATTTATCAATAATCAATGTTTCTAACTAAATTGAAAAAAAACTTTTTTTATCACATTGCATGGTTTGAATAAGAAAATGTTCCCCGAAAAATGGCAAATTAATATTAATACGTAATAAGGTTAAATAAATTGAATAAAAATGTAGAGTTTTCCTGTCACTTTTGGAAAAAGTTAAAAGTAAATTATAATTAATTATTTGATAAACGAAAAATTCTTAAAACGAAAATCAGACCTCCAGGCAATGATTAATTATCTGAATAAACGTAAACAAAACATCTTAAAGGACATAAAAAGGGGAAAAATATTTAAAAACGGCATATGAAAGTAAAGCGAAGCTTGAATGTCCGAAAACAATAATATTGATAGTCTTAATATTAGCCGATTTGGCACAAACTTGAAGTAAAATTTTTCTCTCATCTACCAGATTTCCATTGCCTTTATTTGAAAAACGGTTTAAATCCTATTAAAAAAAATTGCCAAATAAAATATATCGTTTGAGATAGAAATTATTATTTCAGATAATTATTTAGTTATTGATTGATTAGCGAGTAATTTTAACATGGAGAATTAAACTTTGACCAGCAATTAAGTGACTTTATAGAGTGAAAATTTGACGGTCACTGGGACGTATTAGTTGTATTCTCAGCATGTCGGAACAAGTTGTATGTGTTCTGATCGAGCCCGCTGAAACAGAAATTTTGACAACAATGCGCTCCCAATAAATATTCCCGAACGTAATATACATAGAGATACGTCGATATAATAGATCGCCTCTACATTATCTACGCCCCATGAAGCAAAGGTTTGGTGGTATTGGCGCGGAAAAGATTCAAATCTATTGCTTCGTTTGAAAAAAATATTGAAAAAGGTGGCCCACATTTTAAAAAAGAGTTACCATAAAAGCGGTTGTTTTATTTTCGATAAAAATTCAATCACTGATACTCTTATCTTTTTTATATGGTTTCTATTTGATCGTTTTTAGATATAGGAAATGGAAACGCCACGCTAAAAAAAGTTATATTTGGGTGTTCAGCATAACGATCTATTATATCAAATACATTACATTTTATCTAAAAAAAAATAGAGCAGGCAGATTGTGAAATTATGAAAATTTAGCGTGTTTAGATTTCACAAGTATCAAAGTTAAATGAGTCCTATGAAGATACTAGCTAAGGTACTGGATGTCAGATAAACTTGTACTCAAGCACCAACTTTTTTCTGAAATTTTTAAAAGTTTAAATAGGGACAGAACTACTACAGAGGTTCCATTTTATTTCTTTAAAAATTTCTACAAATTCTGATGGACTAAAGTGCCAAAGAATTCAAAATATGTTTTGTTTCATGAGGACTTTTTTAGTATTAAAGTACTAGACAAGTCACACCTTATTTTTTGGTTCTACGTAAGTTTTAATTTATTTTTCAAATTCTGAAATTTGTTGGTTAAAAGTGCTACAAAAGTTCTAATTTATTTTCATTCAACATTTTCACAAGAGTTCATGGGACTCGTATTCGAAAAAGGTTCTGCTGTAATTGGACTAGAGTACCATAAAAGATAAAAATACGTTAATTTTAAACGAAAAAAATTTAGAAAAAAAGTACTGAAAAAATCCAAACTAATTTTTTTTTAGCAGGACTTTCTAGCAAAAACGTATACATAGCTTCCGTTATTTGAGATGGGTAGTCAAAGTCCAAGGGGCAAATGTTGGGTGCATTAGGTAACGGGTTATATTCAGTAATAAAAGGTCAAAGGTCAATTGTCAGTAGGTCATAATCCCGGGTTCAAATGCCAGGAGTCGATGTTATAGGTTCAGCGAGGAAGATCAACGTACAAATGTCAAATGTTAGATGAGAAAAGTTGTATACTATTAGCCACTGTTTTAAGAGGCTAGAGGTGGCTAAGGGAGAAAATTTTTAAGTTAAAATTGTTTAAGTTAGTTTAGATTTGGAGCTACCTTTTGAAATAACCACCTGTGTATGGTATATAGAAAAAAAGAGATTAAAGCATCGATATGATAGTGAAATAGTTGGTAATTTTCGAAAAAATGTGAGAAGTAAATATTGTTAAAGCCAGGGTTTAGAAGTCAAAATTGATAGATCAAAGTTGAGTGGCCATAATACAGGGTTTAAAGGTCAGGCATCAAAGATACAAGTCAAAGCAGGAATGCAATCCATAGATCATTGAAAATTAATCGTTTAAAAAAAAGTATAATAAATCATTTAATTTAGGTTTAATAAAAATTAGTAGTCAAAGTCTGAGGTCAGAAGTCAAAGTTCAAGGTGCCTTAGTCTAGGGTTCACCGGTCAGGAGTCGAAGTGATAGGTTAAAAGTGAACGGAGAAAGGTAATATGTCATAGGTTAAGGACAATAAGTCAACGTTAAATGATAGATTAGAAAATGACACGATATATAGAATGGGTAAGAGTTTAAAACCTTGATACAATGCGAATATATTTGTCAATATTAGAAAAATGGGAGTAGTACATTTAGCGAAGGCCAAAAATCTGAGGCCACAAGTGAGAGGTGAAAGGTCAGGTGTCATAGATCAAAGTTCAGAGGTCAGAAATCGAAGGTATAATTCCGAAGAGGATGGAAAATCATAGATTATAGGTCAAGTGTTGTGAGTTCAAAGATCAGGATTAGAAGTTTTAGGGTAAGGGGGGAAGTTTGTAGCTCAAAGTTCAGAGGTCAGTGATCTCGAAGTTATAGGTTAAACAAGAAATGTCAAACGTCAAATATCAGAAATCGAAAATCAAATTTTGCATATGGAAAACAGTATAGTATGTCTCCTTTTTAAGAGACTAAAGGTGGATAAGTATGGCATCGTTTAAGACAAAAATGTTGGGTTTATTTAAAGGTTTGAAGCTATCCATTGAAATACGCGCCTGCGCACGATATATAGAATGCGTCCTACGAGACAGAAGCCTCGATACAATGCAGAGATATTAATATTGGTAGTTGATACATCGCCGCGGTTTCAAGCGTCGGCTACGTGCCATAGAAATACCGGGTGACCCTTTAATATTCCATCGGCGTCTGTACATGAACGAGAGCGTATCCGAGCAGACTTACAAATTTTGCTGCGACTGCAGGGAAATGAGGACTGAGAGCACCGCACCTCCTGGAAATCTCCCATTATCGAACTGAATAAAGTACGAAAAGAAGCTGCAAAAATAGGAGAAGGAAGTCGAAAATAATACAAACATCAAGTTTTTTAGGTTTCGACATTATTCAATTACTAGTCTGCGTCGACGCTTTTAGACTTTTACTTCCTAGCATTTAAAATATAGATAATATAAAGACTTGTCATAATTTTTTAAAAATATCGGGTTAAAAAAATGGTTGGAACCATAATTAATAATGTTTTCGAGAATTGATGCCGCGCGGCGGTGTTGTGAGCGGTTGAGTCACGGGTCCAAGAGGGGAGGATGTGTTCAGTCAAACGTGACAAACAACTGGAAGGCTGGACTCACAGCCCGTTAGTTGCATCAGGTTGCACCATACCTCCAAGTTCAGCAGAGATCGTTATTGCGATTAATTATAAACTCTCAAAATAGAAAAACCTCAGACAAAAATTCTGAAAACAGGACACTTTTATTAGAAAGGAGTTGAAATAGTATAATTTCAAATTGAAAGCCCTTAAAATGAAAATTGTTCAGTTTGATTTGAAGAATTTCGAGAAAGAATGCTTTAAGATTTAAATTTCGAAAATAAAATAATTTCAACACAACAAAAATGGAATATTTTCAAATTAGAATTTTGAACTTTGAATTCACAGCAATTAGGACTTTACCATATGTAATTAAAAACAAAATTCAAAATTGAAAAGATAAAATTGCTATTGCATACAAAGTTATAATTTAACATTAACATTGATTAGGCAAATTTGCCTAATATCAAAAAAGAAGTTTAACGTCATTTTTATGGTTGAAAACAGAATTTTTTTTAATTATATGCCTTTAAAATGGGAGTATTAAAAAAAATTGTTAAAAATAAAAAGTAACTTTAAATAGACAAAATAAAAAATGGAAAAATGTATACTGTGGTATTACGAAACGTTGAAAAATAAACGAAACTGAACTTAGTTCAAAACTGGACAAATTTTAGAACACACGAATTTTGATATTAAAAGTTTAACTTTTTGAAATTCAACGTGAAGATACAGAATGCCTAAATTAACGTGACCTTTAAAAATTAAAAGTATGGATGCAATTACTTATGTATCAATTTGAGATTATTTAATTTGGATCCATTTTTATTTTCCATAAAACATTTTTTAAGTATTTAATAATATCAGATCATGTAATTTGCAATACTCTATTTGCAATTATCATTTAGTCTTTAAATTTTCCCATTGAGTACTTTAAAATTAGAAATAATTCATTGTAAAAATGTTTAATATAATGGAAAGTAAGTTTTCTATATAATAATTGTATTATTTTTCATTTAGAAAGTTAAATAATTTTAAATCAAAAACTTTTTAAATTAAATAATTTTCAATTCAAAGCGATCAAAATTCATTAATAAAGCTTCCAAATTGAATTTAAAAAACTTTCATAACAGAAAATAATTTTTAATGGACAACAAGAACTATAAATAAATGTCCACTACAGAACATTGTAAATTAAAAAATTTGGATTACCATTTAAAACTGAAAAATTTGTAATTCCTAAGAATGAGCTGCCGGATCGAAGAAGGGCACATAAACTTATTTCGCCGGGAGTGGGGAGGCCCCTGGAAGTTTTCAAAAACATTTTCGAACTCTAATTTTTAAAGACTATATCTAGATGTAGAATTTTATTTCGCATCCTTTTTCCCTTAGGAAAAAAGTTGTAGCTTTTTTATTTTTCCAATTAAAGCCAAAAAACTGGATTTTCTGGAAAAATCAATTTTAATTCGTTTTCCACTTCAACTTGTTCTCAGTCAGTCAGTTTTTAAGATTTTTCAATTAAATTTTCAAAGAATGTAAATCGAAATATCCTTGTACTGATAGAGCAAAATGAATTTTAAAATTCATTTTTAAAAAATGTTGTTAATTTATTTTTGATGCGTGGCGCTCATCGGACTTCTCTAACTTCCAGCGTTTCGTTTATCAAGCGAATTTTGAGTAACGAAAAACTTTCAGCGAGAAAGTTGTTAACAACAGTACAAAGAAGTTTTCTGGAAAATTTTAGCTCAATCAAATTGATATTCCAGAAATTATTAACGTCTTAAGTCGAAAATTTGCAGAATTAGAAGTTGGGAAAAAATTTATTTTAGTTCGTAAGCTCTTTACTTTTTTTATTTAATAATAATGTAAAAATATATTTACGTCTTTAATGTGAATATTATGCTTTCTGAACTTATGATTACTAATGAGATCCTTGTTCGCTATTTTATTTTATTTTTCATTCAGAACAGCTTTCATCGTCGGACGTCATATTTAGAGCCGTACTGTCACAAGGTTTAGTTTCAATTAAAGAAAAAAAGTTGCTCAAGAACACGCGTCCTTTGTCTGTAAGATAAACCATTAAACTTTTAACGTCTTTTATTTTAGCTATACCGATACCTACTCGAGGTGGAGGTAACTTAGGAAGAATTGCAAGTTTAATAGCTAAATTTACTTCATAAGCAGAAGGCTTTTCTTTATTATAATTTTGAAACACATGGATTTTCCGCTTGGATGATACTGAATGACATTTTATTCACTAATTTTCATTCCTTTGGGTTTTGCAAGTTATCCCTCAATAATGTATCAAAATCTTGTGAAATTTCTGTTGCAGATTTAAATATAGTGAAAGAAAAATTACGAGCACTAAGAATTAGATTAAAATAATCATCGAACGTTTCAATTCTTTCCATTTTTTTCTTCTTCTGAGCGTACATTCAAAAATTGCCATCGCATATACGATATGAATGGCCGTGGACAGGAAATACGTGTAAAATTTCAACATTTAGTTCCATTGATTATAAATTAAAAATGTAAACATGGTATAATTATGGTTTTGTCCAGAGGCAGCATCCGAGAGAAGGATTATTTTAGAGTTACGTTCTGAATTAAATTCTTCTTTTACTGTATGATATAGAAAGCTACAAACCGTGTTCGCACCCTTCTTTGCAAGCCCTTCGAGATATGGAAACATGTAACATTCATTTGTATTGTGTACATGGACATTAAAAAGAATAAGCCATAATAATATTTTATAAAACTGATCATTGACGGGAATCTTTGGTAATGGTAAATTTTGCGCGTAATCGAACTCGCAACATAGAACGTTTCTTTCTGATAAAAGTTCTTTTTTAAACCTCAAATAATCTTTCGCTTTTTTGTGCTCAGTAATATTCGGAGATTCGACATTTTTTCGTTCACTTTCGTAGCACACGTTACATGCATCGGTTCGGGGAAGCTTAAACGAAAAAGGCAAGTTATGGTTAAAATATTTAGCGTAGCAAGATTCGCTTAAAGGAATGCCTTCCTCTTGTGTGATGCTCTGATAGTAGTCAAGAAATAGGTTATATAAGTACTTAAATTCAATTCCGGATTTTTAACGTATTTTAAAGCAGTTCCTTCTCTTTTATAGTGAGATTCGCGATGTCTCAAACTATAACAGTGAATTTCGATTAGGTCTTTCACATTGGCATTTAATTTTACATTACGATTAGTGTGTTTACCTCTAGTATCGCATACATTTTTTTTCTTCAAAATTTTCCTTTGTTAAACCCTAAATCTTTTAATTCCTACGTCAAGTAATTTGCAGAGAAACGGCTGACAAACAGGAATTTTTTTTCTCATGGGGAAATTCAAAATTCCACTTTATTAACTTCTGTTTTTTAGCACTAAGATCTACAGATGATGGATTCTCGCATATCATTATATTACTTAGCAAAATATTCTGCTTGTCGTAATCAGCTAATTGCCAAAAATTCGAATGAAATGTATTCTGTTCTGAGACTCCAATTTTTTCATGACACTTCAGACGTTTACAGTAGATTTTAACAGACTCAAAAACTTTTGCATTCTGGATTTTATTTGAAATAGATATATATTCTTCACCCTGAAAGAAATAAAGGACATTTCGCTGATAAAATAGTGAGAACTCGTTCGCTCACTGAGTGTCACTGATTTTCAATAAAATTTTACTGATTTAAATTCGGAGTAAAATATCTCACATTTATGAATTTATTTTTGCAGTGAAAAAATTATCGCTATTATTTTTATGACATATATTTTTATTGAATTTTTTTAGAATATAAAATTTATACTTTGTTTCTCTTAGTTTCTCGTAAATTTTCCTTCCACTGTTCATGTCTACTTCTTCTTCTACCTCTAGGATTCGCTTGCTCTGATATCATATCACAACACTTTTGTTAAAAAATTAAAAATCCAGTGATATTTCTCTTTCAGAAGACAAAAAATACTAATGCTCTATTACAACAGGAAAGAAAAACAAGTGCAATATGTCGATATTTCACTGTTTTCAATTCTACGAATTTGAAGCATTGAAAAATTCACAGAATTAAAGAATCCGGCGAATCTCAACTATTAGATGTATATATTTTTGTTTTACTTTTGTACAGTTCGACGTGTCCAAATGACAAGGTGCCATCTCGGTAGCACGAAATAAAAAGGTGCCATCTCTGGTGGCGAAACATGGAAGCTTAAAAATCCCATATAAATAGCATTGGGAACACCAACGCCCGCTAAAGCAGGGAACCTTTTTGTTTGGTTCTGTCGAGATGGCACCTTGTCATTTGGACACGTCGAATTTGTCATAAAAATAGAACCTTTCTATTTAACATAATATTACATTTTTTAATTATTTTACACCATGCACTATTGTTTATTTATGCATAATCCTTTGATATTACCTGATTACTTGATTTGTTCTTACTTTTGGCGCCGGTGAACTGTATTATAAATCGGATCTGAGACTCTCGCTACAGCCCGCGCGCGAGTCGCCTAGCTGCTATCGGCTTAAGACGGTAATAATTTCTGTAATATCAATTCGATTGGGCTAAAATTTTTCAGAAAACTTCTTTGCACTGTTGTTAACAACTTTCTCGCTGAAAGTTTTTCGTTGCTCAAAATTCGCTCGATGAACGAAACGCTGGAAGTTAGAGAATTCCGATAAGCGCCACGCACCAGAAAAAAATGAACAAGAATTTTTCTTAAATACATTTTTAAGGTCCTTTTACTCTATCAGTCGAAGGACATTTTGAACTACATTCTCTGAAAGTTTTATTGAAAAATCCTGAAAATTGACTGACTGAGCACGAGTTGAAGTTAAAAACGAATTAAAATTGATTTTTCCAGAAAAGCCAGTTTTTTGGCTTTAATTAGCCTGAGGGAAAAAAGATGCGCAATGAAATTCTACATTTAGTTATAGTATTTAAAAATTAAAATACGAAAATGCTTTCGAAAACTTCCGGGGAACTCCCCACTCCCGGCGAAATAAGTTTATGTGACCTTCTTCGATCCGGCAGCTCTATTAAAACTTTTTTATACTCATCCCTATTTAAAGATTAAAAATTATTCTTCTTCTTTATTTATAATGTATAATAATTTATAATGCAGCCTACATATTTTATAAAAGCTTATTCTTACTATTTACAGTTATGTACATCTATTCACATCAACTCTTTTGACTGGATCCTTATTTATACTTTTTCGATAATGCAATCAGGGACTTTAGGCAACGAGTGAGCGAGGGATCGAAAGCGAGAGAGAGAGAGAGAGAGAGAGAGCGCACGAGAATGCAACCGCATCTTAATCTACTTACGCCATTACATAACTACACAAAACTTTTGCTTTCAGTCAAGTGCCGGGGGTTGCCTTCAAATGGCCTTGGACTGATTTCGAGGAGATAGAATCGTAAACAGTGAGGACTGCCTGACTCGCTTCCAATTGGAATATATAATTGAAAATTTGTCATAAGGACAACCGCAGGATTTTGTCGGGAGCGGGTGCTAATCTGAAAAATTGCACCCGCTTCCAGCGAAATCGCGGTAAAATTTCAGCCACAACCACGTCTCACAACCGTGAGATAGGTGGTATATTTATATATATATATATATTCCAATTGGAAACGAGTCAGGTGGTCCTCCTTGTTATATGTTGT
>NC_046660.1:32420443-32423526 GCF_010883055.1 Belonocnema kinseyi | reverse complement strand
CTAGAGGATATATATATATATATATATATATATAATGTCGCAACCGCTCTCTCCCTACTCCCTTCAGAAACTGTGGGAGCTAGCAGTTCTAAGAAGACCGAGAACGGGATGACTGAAAGCGACAGTTTGGTGTATTATTAAAAAATCTTTACGTTTCTAATCTGAACGACTTCCGTTTCCTTTTCCTTTCTCTTCTTTTATACCGCAAAAACGCAACAATGGTTCGGATAGGTTATGGCCTCCGTATTTTGGGATGCACATGGCATAATATTCGTGGACTATCTTGAAAAAGGTAAAAACATAACCGGAGCATACTATTCATCATTATTGGACCGATTAAAAATCGAAATCGCCGAAAAACTTCCGCGTTTGAAGAAGAAAAAACCGTTTTATCATCACGACAATGCGCCTATTCATTCATGCTTAGTTGCACAAGCAAAATTGCATGAAATCGGCTTCGAACTGGTTCCTCAGCCACCGTATTCACCAGGCCTGGCCCCCAGCGACTATTACTTGTTCCCTAACCTGAAGAGATGGCTCACCAGTAAGCGTTTTTACTCAAATGAGGAGCTCATAGCTGAAACTGAGGCGTATTTTGGACACCTTCCGATCGAGTACTTTTCGGACGGTATCAAAAGGTAAAAAATCGTTGGACTCGCTGTATCGACCTAAAAGGAGAGTATGTTGAAAAATAATACCGACTTTGGCCAAAAAAACGCCTCCGTGTTTCATTTTTCAGGGACTTATCAGACTTGCCCCATCTGTCATTCAACTCCTAAGTTCTTCAATGACCTGTCCAATAAGCTGAAGGAACTATTTCTACCAGACGTAAATTCGTTGATGTATGGACTCAGTCCATTACATGCGTGGATCAGGATGCTAGAATGTTGCTTGCACATTTCGTACATTTCAACGAGCTTTTGGAAATACATATGAACTTGCAGAACATCTTGGACTTGATCAGTGTTCATTCGCGACTTCAGAAGAAGAAATTTTTGCCCATTTCCAAAAATGTCAGAGTCTTACTCGCTGCGCCTCAAGTAAATGTGATACCAGAAGACGCAACATCCAGGTCCGATATAGCAGATCGAGAAGATGAAGAGGCTGATCTTTCAGAATCTGAAATTCTTCTAGACGAAATTGAATTGACCGATGAAGAGGGAGATGGAACTCACGACAATTTGTAAGCGAAAACCATTTGAAAGTGTGAGAAGCAAGGGGACTCACTCAAATCAAGCACCCCGAGTAGCGAGAGGCAAGGGGACTCACTTAACTCAAGCACCCCGAATAGTAAGGGCCAAGGGGACTCAATAGAATCAAGTACGTTTAGTTTTTCGAAATTTTGACTCCAGATTCGGAGTCAGAGCCTCCGAAAACCCTTAGATACCACTTTTTAAGTTAATCCAATAATTTTTTGAAATTATCGTCCGCCATAGTGGATCATCCAGTTTGTTTTCCGAAATTCTGACATCAGATTCGCAAGCAGCGCCCTCAAAGGCCCCTAGATAACACTTTCCAAGTATATCCAATAATTTTTCGTGTTGAATGTCCGCCATATTGAATTCGCCATTTTTTTTTTAAATTGTGACTTCGGATTTGCATTCAGCACCCTCTAAAACCCCTGGATACCACTTTTGGAGTGGATCCAATGATTTTTTGAAATGAGGCTCCGGCATATTGGATCCGCTATTTTGTGTTTTGGAATTCTGACATCAGATTCGGAATCAGCACCTTCGAAAACCATATATTAGTGTCCTTGCAATTCATTTTTGTACATTTCTATATGTTTTCCGACTTGCTGCAAGACTCAGCCATGCGATGCGGCATCATAACGCAAGGAATATCCGTCTACAGTGGTCGCGAATGGTGCTGTTACGGCAGCCAATCAGAGCTTACTATCAAATGAACTGTTTTCGCGTCGTGCATTGACAGTAAAGAAGTTGAGGAAAAAATACAGTGTCCCCAAATCAGACAGGGTTTTGAGAAGAGATGCGGGTGATGAACAACATATATGGGGCAGAATACGTCAAGTTTTGCCACCTAAAATTAATTTTGTTTGGATCCGGTTGAAACTTGATTAGAATATAATCGTATTGGACGTACATTAATCTGCTAAACCATAGATTATTTGTCAACCGGTTGTTAATATATAGGGGCCTGAAGTTTTCACTTGTTTACGCGTTTCTTCACCTTCACGTTAGAGTAACTTCGTGTATTATGATCCTGTTGGAATTTTATCATAGTGTTTTAGAAAGCTTTTTTCGCGTACTTTAAGACTATTATAAGGATATATTAAAAAAAAAATTACACATTTTTTTCATTGAAAATCAAAATTGAAATTGATTTTTTTTAAAGCATATATAAAAGAAAATTCTATTTTAAAAAATACATTTTTCAAACTCTTTAAAATTATATAAAATAAAAAGTGGGCCGCAAATTTTTTATTGGTCAAATTTAGACTTTTACGCTTATTCTGAATAAAATAAAAGGTGTGAAAGGAGGTGAAATAGGGAACGACAAACTATACAAATAGGTGTACGCGGACGATATAATGTTGATGGCAGAGGATGAGCAAGGGGCATCGGCCCTAATTATGTGATTAGAGAAATGATTAGCTGGGGAAAAGCTGAATATAAATGTAGAAAAGACAATTATACCAAACTCTCGCTTTTAGTCAGCTCGTTCTCAGCCTTCCTAGAACTGCTGGCTCACGCAGGTTCTCAGGGGCGTAGGGGGGGGGGGGGGGGGGGGGGGGGGGGGGGGGGGGGGCGTTGCGATACTTGACTGAAAGCGAGAATTTGGTGTATAATGAGGTTTATAAATGAAGGGGGAAGAAAGAAAGAATGGACGGGGAGATGAAAGGGAATAAAGTTAGAAGAAGTAAGAGATTTAAAATATCTTTGCTATACTTTTATTATTATTATTATTATTACACCATTAAGCCATTTCCCTTTCGGGGTAGACGTGACTCACTCGGCAGAGGAAAGGAGTAGTGTGTAGATGGGATAGAGATTTTTCAGATTGATCCAGAATTCTCGTGCTATTTATGTAAATAACACGTTCGTTCCGCAACACTGCTCCGA
>NC_046660.1:32400771-32420343 GCF_010883055.1 Belonocnema kinseyi | reverse complement strand
GCCCATGCTCTTCATGCTTGCATTTAGTTTATTCAACATTCTTTGTAGGTCTTCGATAGACTCTGCCGTAACAACCTTATCATCTGCGAACGCTAACCCTTGGGAAGAAATGGAGATCGTAGAGTTCATATTTAAAGAAATTAACAAAAAGCAGCACAAGTAGTGAAACAAATACACGGGAATAGGAAAAGAAATGTTTAAAAAATTAGAGAACGAGAATTTAGCTTTTTAAAACGGTCTTGTGGCCGGTATTAGATTATGGAGCTGAGATATGGTGATGGAATGAAAGGAAAAAGATAAGTAGTTTACAAGAAAAGTGTATAAGGTGAACGTTAGGTGTAAACTGGAGCACGCCGGGATATATGAAAAGAGAAGAAGCGCAAAGAATTAAATAGAGTACTAGAGTGGGGCCAAGGGCATGCAATACGAGACGAAGCTAGGAGAGGTAAATGGAGGTGAGTTAGTGAGAAAGTGTTTGATAGAGGTAGAAGAAACGAGATGGGGGGCGATAGAATAGACTAGATGTGAAGATGAGAAGAGGGAATTCTTTCATGCTAGAGATATAGAAGACGGTACTAGAGTAAACTATGAACGATTGAAAAAAAGGGAACGGGAAGAGAACACAAAGTGCAGAATATATGAATGGGACGAGAAAACATAGGAGCATGTATGGGAAGGATGTAAGTGAGGAGTAAGCTATAAAGAAAGATAAAGAAAGCTGCAAAGAGACTGTGGTAAATATTCATAGAGGAGAGCGGGGGGGGGGGGGGGGGGGGGGGGTGGATTGGGAGAAGAGTGAATGAAGGTGTTGAAAAGCGAATGAGAAAAAATGGATGTGTAAGAATATGGCAAATTGGCCCAAATCGAGTTATAAAAGAAGAGAAAGGAAAAGGAAACGGAAGTCGTTCAGATTAGAAACGTAAAGATTTTTTAATAATACACCAAACTGTCGCTTTCAGTCATCCCGTTCTTGGTCTTCTTAGAACTGCTAGCTCCCACAGTTTCTGAATTTGACCAATAAAAAATTTGCGGCCCACTTTTTATTTTATATAATTTTAAAGAGTTTGAAAAACGTATTTTTTAAAATAGAATTTTCTTTTATATATGCTTTAAAAAAAATCAATTTCAATTTTGATTTTCAATGAAAAAAATGTGTATTTTTTTTTTAAATATATCCTTATAATAGTCTTAAAGTACGCGAAAAGAGCTTTCTAAAACACTATGATAAAATTCCAACAGGATCATAATACACGAAGTTACTCTAACGTGAAGGTGAAGAAACGCGTAAACAAGAGAAAACTTCAGGCCCCTATATATTAACAACCGGTTGACAAATAATCTATGGTTTAGCAGATTAATGTACGTCCAATACGATTATATTCTAATCAAGTTTCAACCGGATCCAAACAAAATTAATTTTAGGTGGCAAAACTTGACGTATTCTGCCCCATATATGTTGTTCATCACCCGCATCTCTTCTCAAAACCCTGTCTGATTCGGGGACACTGTAACCGAGAGCGAAAAGTGGGTTCAACTTAACTTTTCGCACTGAGTTCGAGTGATTTTGTTTTGCATTTGTCTGGATTTTTTTGTTGGTTTGGTGTGTTATGTGAGAATCATTTAAAATTAAAGAAAAAAACTCCAAACAGCAAATTACGGGTCAGAGGATCAATTGTAGAGGCTACACTGTAGACGGCTATTCCTTGCGTTATGATGCCACATCGCATGGCTGAGTCTTGCAGCAAGTCGGAAAATATATAGAAATGTACAACAATGAATTGCAAGGACACTAATATATGGTTTTCGAAGGTGCTGATTCCGAATCTGATGTCAGAATTCCAAAACACAAAATAGCGGATCCAATATGGCGGAGCCTCATTTCAAAAAATCATTGGATCCACTCAAAAAGTGGTATCCAGGGGTTTTAGAGGGCGCTGAAAGCAAATCCGAAGTCACAATTTAAAAAAAAATGGCAGGTTCAATATGGCGGACATTCAACACGAAAAATTATTGGATATACTTGGAAAGTGGTATCTAGGGGTCTTTGATGGCGCTGATTGCGAATCTGATGTCAGAATTTCGGAAAAAAATGGATGATCTACTATGGTGGACGATAATTTCAAAAAATTATTGGATTAACTTAAAAAGTGGTATCTAAGGGTTTTCGGAGGCTCTGACTTCGAATCTGGAGTCCAAATTTCGAAAAACTAAACGTACTTGATTCTATTAAGTCCCCTTGCCCCTCACTATTCGGGGTGCTTGAGTTAAGTGAGTCCCCTTGCCTCTCACTACTCGAGGTGCTTGATTTGAGTGAGTCCCCTTGCCTCTCACACTTTCAAATGGTTTTCGCTTACAAATTGTCGTGAGTTCCATCTCCCTCTTCATCGGTCAATTCAATTCCGTCTAGCAGAATTTCAGATTCTGAAAGATCAGCCTCTTCATCTTCTCGATCTGCTATATCGGACCTGGATGTTGCGTCTTCTGGTATCACATTTACTTGAGGCGCAGCGAGTAAAACTCTGACATTTTTGAAAATGGGCAAAAATTTCTTCTTCTGAAGTCGCGAATGAACACTGATCGCAGAAATGAGTGGATCGGAAGAATCCATTACTCTATAAAACACATCATACATATTAGCTTGGCGGTCGTGATTCCTGCTGTGAAATTGTATGTAATTCTTATAGTCTTTGTTGCGAGCTTCAGAAGCTTCTTCGCCAAGCATTCTTACCGGTAACATGCTTGTGCTTATGATTGCGGCTCCGTGAATGAGTATCTTATGTAACGTTGAAGGCATAGGGTACCAGTTGTAATGAGTTACGTATATTCGGGCAGTAGAATCACAAAGTTTTCCAAACTCAAGTGGATTTATCGGGAGCTGTTGTGACATAGCGGTTAAAATTGTTTTGAAATTACGAAGTAACTCACATTCAAGTCCAAGATGTTCTGCAAGTTCATCTGTATTTACAAAAGCTCGTCGAAATTTACGAAATGTGCAAGCAACATTCTAGTATCCTGATCCACGCATGTAATGGGCTGAGTCCATACATCAACCAGTACTACCATCCATACCCCGCGAACACATCAACGAAAGATCCATTTCCGTACTACCCAAATTATGCATATGCTGGATTATGACTTCCCTTTGCGATTCCACAATCCTACTGGAAGTGTGATTCAACAAGGCCTGCAGAGTTACCTCTGCTTTTTTGTCCGAAATCGAAATGTTTTCTTCGGGTGGTCTACATTGCATCTTAACTTCTCTAACATAATTATACGACGGCCAAATGTCAGCACCACAGTTTTTGCTTTCCAACCGTATATTTGTGTACATAGATTTAGTTAGGGAATTATCGAGAAGGAAAGTAAGAGCTTCTTCAGCAGTCTTTTTTTTCTTGGAATTTCCGCTGCCTCCAACAATTTTCTAACTTTTCTTGGTTGCTCCAAGTTTCCTGAAACCTTCTTGAGAACAGTATACAAATCTTTCTTATCAGTTCGATTTGCTGCATAGCATGAAGCCATTAATAGTTTCTCCGGATTGTGCTTCTGTTCAGTACTGATTTTTGCAGATTCCCTCCGCTTTGAGCGATCAGATTTCTCATGAAATTCTAGACTTGGACGACCAAGATGAGAAGATGTTAGATGTTCTCACTCAGTTTTCATGGTCAATAAAACTGGAAATTCGGAATTCAACCATTCAGCATTTTTCGTCTCAAACTTATCCATGATCCTCCTCGCAGCTTTGTATTTTTCAGAGCGTCTACTTTTGAGAGCTCTCAAAGAGGCTTTTAATCTCTCAACATCTCCACTTTCAATGTTATTGACATTCAGTTCCATTTTTGATAAAATGTAGAAAACAGTTGTTTCTACATTATCAGTTTTGAGGAGTTCTCCAAGAACTTCCCTTTTAGTGAATTTCGTCATTTTATATGACATAATGTTGAAATATGGAACACAATATGGGAACGACAGTTATAAACAGGGAAAAGAGAAAAGAATAATTTGTTAACTTATTCAGAAAGTTTATATATTGAACATGTATATATTTTATACATCAATTATGTTCATTAATATTTTATTAATATCTACGCACGGAATGTGGACGGAAAGCGGATTGCCGAAACAAGTGAGTTCGCACGTCCTCGTTGATGCGGCTAGGAAAACAAATTAAGGTAAGCCAGCAGCAGAGCAGCTCTCTACACGCCATGGCATGGTCGTGCGCGGCTATGTATATATACTATAAGCAGCGAAACAAATGAAAAGTAGCAAAAAGTAGCACACATATGCTCAAGTGCCCTTCCTAAGGAAGACATTCATATATTTTAGAACTCAGTATGTTGTGTTATGTCATGTTATGAGGAATCGAAAGCAGGTGCTCTGCTGTATAATCTTGTTCTACATTCACTAATAATATGATTGTATTAAATTGCAATTGACAATTCCAGACTGAATTGACTTCAGAGAAATTTTACACTTTGTTTAATAAAATGAATTTAGGTAGGAGGTTTGGAATCAATTTCTTGGAATAAAAAAACGTATTCCACGAACGTCAGTAGCATTACTAATTTTAGCAAGATTTTCTACTTTGTGCCTATATCATCGGAACAAAAATTCATCAATCAACGTATAACTGTCGTCAAAAATACTTCAATTCTTCCTCAGTTTAGTAGTCCATTTCATTTTTCCGAATTCAAGAATCGACTTTTGGTCACGAAATCGGGTCTCCTGGCCCACTGTGCACCGCAACGAGCTATTTGCGGCGATTGTAGACCAGGCTTTAAGCCCTCCGAGAAAACGGTAGCATATACTTTATGCAATGATGGCATAAGTGTCACTCCTCTATAATCTTTAACCTTCTTCCCTTTGCATTTCTTTACTATGGGTACTACTCCTTCCTTCCATAAGTCCTGCCGCATTTCCAGACTTCATTTGGAATATCATCTACACAAAGTGCCTTGCAATCTTTCATTATCTCTAATATCTTGACTATTTCCTCTTTTGTCATATCCTCCTCCTTATCTGATTCCCTAACATCTTTTCCTCCTTTCCTCACGTATCTATCCACCCCCCTCCCTAGTAATTTCATAAAATATTTTTTCCATTCTACCATCTCAATATCCTGATTTACTCTTCTCCTTCTTCTTCTCTCTCCATTTGCCACATTCTGAACCTCTTCTTCCGTCCTAGCTTTCTCCGTCTCTTCTCCAAAATATTTAATTTCTCCTCTTTTTATTTATAACACAATTTAGTACACTACTTCTTTCTTCCCTTATATATTTTTTGTAATACTTGCTCCCTTTCTCTATTTTCTCAATCCTTTTTGATTTCTTTCTAATTCTCCCAACTACTTCTATTACCTCCTTTACTAACTTTTTTCTTGCTTGTGCACTCTAATAATTTTAGTATTTTAGCTATCATTATTCTCACGTCCTCGTTTAAATTTCTTTTCCCTATTTTGATATTCCTGACCTTTTCCTTAAACTTTTCTTTACATCCCATTTTCCACTACTTCGGGCCTGCCCAGAGAGGGGATTTGGACTAAATACCATATGTTTAAGTTCTATCTCCAGTCTCTCTACTCAGCTTTGGTTGCGGTCAGTTTCTGAAATGGAAGGGAGTACCGAGTGCTGTAGATACGTAGTATCTTGGAAGATGTCTTAAGGCGACTGAAATTAAAATAAAATAAAGTAATTTGGGAATTTAAATGATTAATACATTAGCAGTAAAAGAATGCATAAGTTTTACAAAAAGGGATAGTACATAATATTTTGTTTAAAGAAATTTGGAAATAAATCTTCGAAGCCAATAGTCTCATGGTCAATAGGTTTATTCTAGAAAATTTTTAAAATGTTAAACCTTAAATGAAAAATAATTTGTAAAAGGAGTTTTTCGGAATATAATTTTTTGATATAATCATTACAATAAATTTGGTACATAAGATTTTGTGTAAAAGTAGGTTACAATTTGAAACACGCTGATAAATTTTGCGAATAATTTTGTCGAACTTATTAAAACTAACATTTCCGGAAATTACTATAATTTTATGAAAAAAGTATAGTTTATTTTTATAATTTGTTGGGCATTTCAAACAAATAAATGCGTGCCATACATTAGTAACGAGATGTTAATTTTGATTTCCTGGAAAAAGAATACTTCTTTCCGATGCTCACTTTTGTATTCCTATTCTGTTTTCTGATATCGCAGGAGTAAGTTTATGTTTTTGTGAAAAATTAAAAATGTATATATGAAGGTCGGTAAAAGAGAGCGCGTAAAAAGTTAACGTTCTGTGATGTCCCAAAATCTTTTGAAATATGAAAAGTAAATTTAATCACCTACGATTCGTTGTCTATATTCTTATTGATAATTAAAGTGCAATATCCGGGTGGAATTTTTTTTGAAATTCATTGCAAATATCCGAATTTTAACGTGAGTACCCTGCTTGTAGGTCAGGTATGTTAATTATTTACTTAATTGAACTATTCCACATAAAACCCATTACGCTGGGCGTTTCCAGCAAAGGTTTAGCAAGCGAATACGCATTATTACGTTAATATTGCATTTCAAAGTAGTCGCCCTAAAGCAGGCCTGTCCAGAGAGAGGGTTAGACTCAAACACTACATGTTTTAGACATGAGAATTGTCATAGCGACACGAAAAGCGATTTGGGACCTTAACCCCACCACCAACCTACACTCACTGCCGGAAAGACTTCGTGGTTGTTCGTGGCTCGTGCCACGTGACGCACAATGCAGAATTTAGTACCGCAGATAAGTTTTGAAGTAGGTGCTTTAAGGCGATAATTTGAAATGCAATAATTTTATTTTAATGCTGTAAATGTAAGATGCAGCACTAACGAAAGAGAAATCTTTAGTGATATCCTGAGCTTGAAACATTATATGTTTTTTCGACAGGAAAATGATTTTATCAATATTGCAACTATTTCAAAATATGAATAGCTGATATATTATTACATTTTACTTAACAATAATAAATAAAGGAAATGTATAATCGCCCTTACTTTCAATAGGTGTATTGCAAGATCCTGATTTCAAATAATTTGGACAATTCCTTTGTAAAGTGTATGCTAATGTTAAAAAATGTTGAAATCATTGCCCTTCGATATTTATAAAAGTTTATACATTGAATGTGAATTTATTGCAAATACAATAATATATTGTAGAAAACGTAATTGCCTTTTTTATTTCTTATTATAGGGGAATTAAATATTTCAATAAAAAAGGTTTTAAAATTCTTCATTGCAATAAAGTTGTAAAGTTTCAAATTTAGCTCAGTAGTCTCTCACAAAAACGGGTTATGCAATTAAAATGTTTCACGTTAAATTATGCATTCTTTTACTGCTATTATAATAATTGATTAAATTCCAAATTAATTCATTTTATTTTAAATTCAGTCGCCCTAAGACACCTTCCAAGATACTATGTATCTACATCACTGGATACCTCCCATCCATTTCAGAAACCGACCAGACCACCGCCAATGCTGAGTAGAGAGACTGGTGTTAGAACTCAAACGTCTGTTGATTGAGTCGAACTCTCCTCTCTGGACAGGCCTGCCCTAAAGTACCTAATTCAAAACTTATTTGCGGTACTGAATTTGGCCATTTACGTCACGTGGCACGCGCCACGAACCACCACGAAGATTTTCCGGCAGCGAGTGGAGTTTAGTGGTAGGGGTAAAGTCCCAAATCGCTTCTTGTTCAATGCAGAATCTCAAGGCCAAAAAACATGTAGTGTTTGAGTCGAACTCCCCTCTCTGGACTGTCCTGCACTACTTCATAACCAATGACCTTTTTTCCACCTGAACGTGTAAATTCTCCTTCCTCATTTCCCTCTACATTTCCGCTTATGATAAATTATATCATCTCATTCAGGCTCTCTAACACTTTCTGAACCTCTCCATGCCGTATCTTATCTTCGGATTTTCTACCTCGTTCTGCAACCCATTCCCTTCCTCTCCTACCTCCTGTTCACGTATTAAAATCACCTCCTATTATAAGCCTAATCTCTTGTTTATTTTCTTCGTCAGTTCTCACATTTTCTCTGATTTCTCCTGCATATTATCGTTTACATAAAATTCCACTATCTTCTACCTCTCTCCTTCGATATTTATATCTTCTACTATTAATCCTTATTTTTGTTCTTTTATTTCTTTTTTATCCTTCCATATTATGCATCCCTTCCTTACTTCCATTACTACTCTCTAAATATGAATCAGTGAAAAGTTCACTGATTAAAATAGTAGTTAGACATTTCACTGATTAATTAGTGATTTAGGAGTTATTCACTAATCAGTTCAGTAACACCAGAGAAAATCATGTAAAGCATAGCCTCCACATTTTTAAGTTAAGCGTTGTTGTAAGTCTTTTACTAAAGTAGCAAGAAAAATTCCTTAATGAAATCAATTTTTTCATTTTCGAGCTGAATTAAATGCGGGATAAATATACTCTAACTCATATACTAAATATTTACTTAACTGGTTTATACATGACAGTTCGATCTTGAAATTAAAGTAATATGTGAGGTTGTTTGTCATTTAAAAGTATCGGAACTTTTTACCTTTTTAATATTTCATCATATTGATGGGTTTTGAGTTTTTACTATGATTCTTTGATTAAATGTACTAAAATATTATTTTATTATGATTGCTTAATTGATATGGTGCAGAGGTGCCAACCCTCACAAGTGGTTTTCTGACTGAATCAAGAAGTAACCTATCACTGATTGTCAGTGACCCATTTCTAGCTATTTGAATCAGTGAAATTTCACAGACAATCAGGGACGTTTGACTGATTCAGATTTAGAGAGCATTCCTCCCATTCCTCCCATCTTTACCTCTATCTCTATCTATCTCTAACTTAGCAAAAATCTCTTTTAATACTACTTTCACTCCTTCTTGTAGCTCCTTCCTCTTTAATCTACGAATCTCTATCATTATATTTCTTTTTCTTCCTCCTCTCTCTCTTTCATTTCTATTCTTTGTTCTATTTTTCTCAGCCTTTCATTTTCCTTATTCCTACTCTTCCCACCTCTAACAACCCGATTTGAGCTTTTTTATTTCTAAACTTCCAGGTTCTCTACCTTTTATTAGTCTCTCCTTGCTTTTCTCGTCATTGTTCCAACGTGCTCATCCTTTTATTTATCTTTTCCCTGCATTTTTCCCATTTCCTCACTTCTTTCCTAAGTTCGGTCATTTCCATGTCACGATACCTAAAAATATCCTCACCCCCTGTAAATATCTCAATATCTTACAAGAAAACTCTTTTACACACTTCCATAATCAGCTTATCTCAAATTTCACAACAAATATCAGAAAAACTTTTCATCAATAATTCTCAACTATCTCACACTTTCATGACGGACATGGCAGTCAATTAAACATAATTAGAAAAGAAACCATGATTACTATCCAGGATTACAATGCTTAAAATTGCAAAAGTTTCGGCCTTATAATTCGAAATTGTTTTTTTTTTTTAAGTTGAGTTTGAAATCTTCAATATTTTGAAATATTGTAAAATAAAAAATTATTAGATTTAGAATACCTAGTTCTTAAATCTTGTAATTTGTAACTACTATGAATAATTTCAATGTGATATTCTATGATTTAGAAGAATCTAATAAACCGAAAAATTGTTTAAGATTAATATTTAAGCCAAACATTTCACAATATTTAAATCCAAAATGATTTAATTTAAAATTTACCAATAAGGCTTTCATTCTGAAAATTTGCAATTTTTAAAGAATTAATAGTGAAATTATGCTTACATTTTTCGTGTATGTATTTATAGCTGCAAGACTGTGGAATTTGAAATTGGAAATCTCCAAAAATTAAAAAATTCAAAACTGAATATTTTGAATTTAAGTTTTTTCTTATTATTGGTTATCTTATAATTTAGTATCAAGTGGTATTTAAAGTAAGTGGATACATTTTTCTACTAGAAAATGTAATACCTTTAATAAATTCACAGGTAAAAATTAAAGAATTTCAAATACTGTGAATCTTTAAAGTATAGGTATTCTAAAAACTTTGAAAATCATATGCTTTTCAATGAGAATATTGTAAAATTAATAAATTTAAACTTAAATCACTAGAAATTTAAAACTAAATAAAAAAAATGAAGAACGACGAGACAAAAAACATGCGAAAACTGATCCGAAACATAGGAACCTTATTGCGAGCAAGGTGAATAAATAAATTGCCAGATTATTATTATTCTTTCCATACATTAGATTTTGAATTCTTTATTAATTCTTTTTGAATTGAACCTTGCAGTCTTTTTATTTTCTTTTCTTTTTTAATTATTTTTATTACCATTAGACATAATAGTCTCGATGTTGCGTTACTTTTTGGATATTATAGGAAACATTTCTAGGTTTCGAGTTAAAGAAAGCGTAAATACAAACATTGTTTTCCCATAAATCCTTTGAAAGAAAATTTGCTTTTGTTGCATTCAGGAAAATGGCATAGGTGAATAGAAATGGATGAAGCAAATAAAGAAGAGAGGGTTTGGATTTTCAATAGAGCTGAGATATACGTAGAAGGATAAAAAGAAATCAACTAGAGATTGCGAAAGAAACTGATAATCAGACAATAAACTTTAGTTCGAGAAAGTAAAGCTGACCCAAAAAGAGATCTATACTTTAGAACTAATTTCTTACTTTCGAAACGGTTGTGATTGAATTTAAGGTAATAAAATAAGAATCTTAGTGATCCCAGAAATTTATAGGCGACATAAATTGGTTTAATTATATCATATGACATACTGCAATCGTTATCGGTCCGTTTACATTTTATAGACCATAATGATAGGGTATCAGAAACTTAATCTATATTATTATGCGATTGATACTTCCGCCACAGCCAATTATGTCACCAGCAGGGAATCGATGAGGGAGCACTAAAAAGGAAATATAAGGTTCTGCTGAAAAGACTTCTTACTCCTTATTCAGGTCTTATTTTCCTGTCTTAAAATTTCTAAAAAAAACGAGAATTAATTATATGAAGCATTGTGTCCTTGTGAATTAAAATAAATTTGCTTTCGGTACTTACAGCGATCACAACGTTTAAATAGTTCAATTTTCGATAAAAAAAGTGGTGGATTTCTCGTGAATAAGGGCTTAAAAGGGAATTTAATTTTCTATATCATAAGGGCATCTCGTGAATACTGAAAAGTAGCGACTTTTCTTTAACAAGTTTTCTAACCACTATCGTGTTTAAGAAATATCTTTTTAAGCTGGTTTGAAGAAATCTGTTACTGTTAAAATACATTAGTACTAATTCAAGGAGACCAAAGATTGAAAAATACGTGAACATAAGAAGTTGAAAATGCTTGTTTTGGAATCTAAATAAATATATTTTTATCCCTGGATATATTTTGATGAATTAAAGGGTCCGCGTTCTAAACTTATTAGCTGATATTTCAGAAATTTTACACGGCGAAGGAAAATCCTTGTTATTTTTGGAATTTTCAATAATTTTTAAAACTGTAAAATTTTTTGTTTGCTTACTAGAGAAAGACAAAACACGCTAGTTTTATGTAATTTGATTCAAAATTTAACGTTATATGACAATTAAAAGCTATTGATATGTTATCTACAAGGGTTTCCTATTATTTTCCCCGGAATCGCATTATTCTGAATTTGTTTTAAGCTGCGGGGAAGTTTTATATGTCAAAATGTTTGGAATCGCAAGCCGAACATAGATGTGCTTGTGAAAATTTTGAATAGTTTATTGCAAAAATTTTCGGATTGTTAGTAATCAAGATGCGTCGCTCACATTTGTCTTCACAGAGATCTGTGACGACATGCTGATATATGTCTCACCGTCCTATTGTTCGAGAACACAGAGCCGTTTTGAAAAAAAGCACAAATTTCTCATTCGATTTCATAATAAATTAACATGTTTAGACTGCGAACCTACATATGTTCTAGATACCAAAACGCGACTTTTGAAAATCCATTAAAAAAACTAAAACAAATTTTGCCGTTTCGCTTGCGAACTATTAAATGCATATAAAAATGTTTCAGAAAATAAAAAATAAAATCAATTTCGCAAAAAATGTCAGTTAACAGGCTTAGAACGCGGACCCTTTAATTATTCTCATGAATTTTTGTGTGTGTATTATTTTTAATACAGAATCCTCTTGTCTATATCTAAGTAAGCTACAAAGAAATAATTTGAAATAAATAAAAAATGAGTATTTTAAAAACATACTTTCTCTGTTTTTCTTTTCGTGGATTTCATATTTCGTTTCTAAACAGGAATTTAAAAAATAATTATTAATGAAAATAATAAAATTACGAAGATACATTTTTTACAAATATTTAGTTAGCTACTTTTCTCTAATATGGCGTTTCACGTATTTTATTATTTTGTTGACAACTCAAAAAGTTTATTGAAAAGTCACCCATTTTGATTGGTCATTTAATTGTTCAATTGATGTTAGTGTACTTATGGTTAGTAGAATATCATTACTTTTGTATATAAATCCGGTAAACACTATCACATTAGATATAAAATATACTTGGTTAAAAGTTAGAATATTTTATTTTTATTGAATTACATTTTGTTTTGTAAAAAATTCATGATAGTATTTAGAAATTCGTCCGTTTTTGTTAAAAATTAAACTTCTTTGTTGAAAATTCAAAGATTTGGTTAAATGATATTGTTTGTTCCAAATTTGGATTTTTTATGAACTAAAATGTGCTTAATTTACAATTAAAATTTTAATTAATTGAAATTTCTACAATTGCATTTTTTTATGAATCAAACTTTTTTGTTTGAATTTTTTCGGTATTGTAAAATATTAATGCAGCGAAACCCGGAAAATTCCTCTTTTATGTTAGTTAATTATTCTTGTCGGTTGAAATTTTAAACAGACGGTTAAAAATTCAAGTGCTTTGTTACAAAGGAAATATTTTAAATGTAATATTAGGAATTAGAAGCGTGTCGATTTCAATTTAATATTAGTACCTGTATTAATTTTATTTGAATGAATATATGTTTCCTTATTGTAAAAAATCTCCGTATTTTCACTTTTTTTATAACATTTTGGGGTGTAAAACCTGTTCCCACTTATTAAGAATTTATGAAGAGTTTCTCGATTGAATCGTTAGCGTTTAATTCGCTATCAACAATTTCATCAGATTTAGAATCATCAAAATTTAGTATCATAAAAAATAATCCCTTTCAAAGTTAATTTTTTTAGTTTGAATTTTTGTTTATGAATCCCAAAAAATGATTCGAAGTGTTGTGAAAATAAGAAAAATGAGATAATTCTTCATTTGAGGTGTTTTAAGGGATTTCTTTTAATTCAAGGGAGAAAGGGGACTAGGTAAAAAATGAAACAGACTGTGATCCTTGAATTTGAATTTAAAGCCTAGAATAAATGTTTCGTTGATGGATAATGGTAAGATAAAGTTAGCATTTGTATTTAATTTTCGTTTATTTAAAAACAGAAAATTAAGAAAGAATGTGATTTTTTTTGAGTCCGAAATATGTAGATTTAATTAAATTTTTGTTTTTTATCTGAACGTAAGATAAAAATTGCAATCATCGATGGGTAAGAATTTTTCGGAATTCTGAAAATGCAAGAAAAGTAGGATACGCCATGTAACCGGGGTAACGAGATTCGGGAAAATTTAATAATACTTTAGCACGGCGATTCGAGATGATTTATATATTATGATACAACCCGATGTGTGTCTTCGATATAAATCAGGATCTTCTTACCTAGGGCGGGAGAAACGATGGGTTTCAGAGGCGAATGAGATGCAAGTTTTCTAGGGCGTATTATATTATCACGTCTTCAGAATATTGATATTGCATCATTTTCAAATTATTTATTGTAACGAATTTATAGAAACAAAATAAAATACTTTTTTCTTATAAATTTGCGGTTAAATTTGAACATTCAAAGTATTATGAATTTAAGAATTTATACTTTATGGACTGTCTTACTATTACTGGCTTGTTCTACTGGCTATGCTTGTAACTGATGTACAATATTTCCATTCCGTTTTACTCTTATAAATAGGTAATTATATGGAATACCTCTAATGATCTGAACCTTGCATTTAAGCATTTTTTCATACTTTACATAGATAAATATTTATTTAACAAAATACAGACTTTTTAAGTATTTCAAGACATTTCTTTCTTCACATATTTCGTTTCGTACATCTATGTCGATGCTGCTGTAGGTAATTTGAATTACTTTATAAATATACCAGTTACATTATGTTTATTGTTTCAGAACAAATTTCTCAAAGATTCCCATTATTGTATTTTTGAAAAACTTATATGAGGTCTTCTGGGAACATATAATTGCAATAAAAATAAAATAAGTATACAATAAACTAAAGTAAATAAATTCTGCATTTTTTCTATTTATCTCATGTATATATTTTGTGAAAAATGGTCTTTTTTATAGAAAATGAACCTCCTTGTTTACAAATTCAAACATTTTGAATAAAATGTACTTATTTTGTTGAGAGTTCGTCTTCTATAATAGAAAAATAATCTTTATAGTAGAACACTCACCTTTTTGATTGATAAATAAACATTAAAAAATTTTTTTTCTCTCTTGATTAAAAAATCGTTCTTCAAGAAAAATTAAACCCTTATAGAAAATTCGCCTTTTTTTCTGCAATTCAAATATTTTTTATTTAAAATATAAATTTATACATGGTTTTTCGAGAATTTACATTTTTTTGTTGAAATTTCAACTACGTGGATAAAAGTTACTTATTAATTTTGTGAATTCATGAGAAGCCGAAAGATTTTACCACCCATCTCTTCCATCAAAACCTTCTTATGTTGTTCTAGATAAATAATTAAAATATCTGTTACCTACTGAAAAGATCCTCTTGTTCTTAAGTGGATAGTACCATATCGTTTAAAAGAATCTGAGGCACTTCATTGTCGCTTCTCTTTACTCAGGTTCCTATAGTGCATACTATTTTTACCAAACAGCATGTTTACGATGTTCGTCATGTTCACCAAAACAGGGTAAACCAGCATCGAAGTTCCGCAATGTCTTCAAAAGGTTCTTCACTCAAAATGTTCAACTGCTTAGAAATATTTAATTTTTAACCCAAAAATGTCACCAACTTAAAATCTATCTCTCTATCCTATTCTTCCTCGAGGAATCGGTCCTTACACATTACGGCGTTGAAAAACTTATCTACATAACAAGCTAAATATATTGGTATCTCTTAATTAATAAATATTGTTGACTCTTTCTTTTACTTTCTTTCCTTTAAATTCTGTAGGGAAAATTCTCCACCTCAGTGTGCGTTGCACCCGCGATCATTCTGAGCAATTATTTTTATGGTGCCCGTGTCAGTACATGTCCATTCTTGATTCGAATATCCGCCATACCAATTCGTCCATCACGGCCAGAGTACCTTACCTCTCAGTCCCAAAATTTTGTAATCACTGAACAAGGAAGATATTCCTTCAACCAGCGAGTCCAAAACATGTTCGCTAATCGTTTAGCTATTCTCCACTGTTTTCGTCAGAAGAATTCATCATCAGTAAAGTGTCACGGAATTAGTACTCTGGAAGATTAGCAAACAAAAAAATAATTAGGAGTCAACTTTCTTCGTTAATGTGGTCTGCGGATACATGAGTTAGAGATCCGGAATTTATAATGTGTTTAACTTCGGCGAGTAAAGTCGATAAGGCTTCTTCCTTAGGGGCTGTTTCATTCAGCACGGTTAACAGAGTAACCTTAAAACTTCGTACCAGTCGTTCCTGACATTCAACGATGTGCAGAGTTGCTTTTAGAATAAAACCCTACATTATTCTTTGGTTGGTGATTTTATTACAAATAATGTTTTTATCCTTTTCGTTTGTCTCACTTCGTAATTCTTTGTCAGCCCCTTTGAAGTTTGTTCTATTATCAGAATATATTTCAGTTGGCGTTCCTCGGCGTGCTATCATTCTTCTAGTAGCCATGTTTGCTGAATCCGTTGAAAGACACACGGCTATTTCCATGTGAACTGTGCGAGGTGCTTAAACAAGTCATTAAAATTCCAAAAAAGTTGTATACGAAATCACCTGACAGTTAAATCCATAGGCCAAAAATAATCTATACCATAATAGGTGAATGGACGTTGGTAATGTCTTAGATTTGCAAATGGTAGGTCTCCCATTCAAGGTATTTGGAATTCCGCCTATTGATTGCGACATCACCAACATCTTGCAGTTACCGATCTGAAAGACACGCTAATTTTAATTACCCAGATTTTCTGGCGAAATTCGTTCATCAGCGTTTTAGAAGATCCATGACCAGCCTTTTCATAATTATACTGCACCAAAAACTTGGTATATCGATGTGCGCCGCCTAATAATGATGAGTAACTTCATTTAATTGATATTTCTTTATCGGCAGTTGTTCCTCCGTCTATTCTTCGGAAATATTTGTGTTTTTCAACTTATATTTCAAGTGAACAAAATTTTTCTTCAACTTGGAGCATCCATATATGTTCAGATTTCTACATTGTTGCATCCGTGGGTTCTTATTTCTGTGTCTTGGTCCAGATGGCCACTTGTGTTTATCTTCATGTAAAAACAGCGGACCAAATGATCACCGGTTTATTTTCTTTCCAACACGGCCATGATGGTAGTTTCGCCTGCTGGATTTCAGTTCGCAGGAATCCATCTGCATTCATCAGCGTTTGTTCAGTCGTTAATCTCCACAATCCTGTGTACAAGAAAGCTTATTCCACGAAGATAAAGAAGAAAATATGAGGAAAAGTTGTGAGGTTTTTGTGTCAGCATAATTGTCAAATCGAAATATCTGCAACACTTAATAGACATAATGGCAACTTATTAAAATATATAAACGACTCAAAAGCATTTCTACTATGTGTTTGTTAGCGGCAAAATATTTAATCTGATGGTTGATAAAAGGAATGAACAGCGTGTTTTTTTCAGACAAAAGAATTCATACAGTGGTTGATGAAAAGGGATAAGAAGTAGTACTAGCCCCAACAGATTCCAATCGTCAATAAACATAAGGGTAACTTATACAAATATATAAACGACTCAGTAATGCCCTAACAATATTTATTTGAGCCAAATCATTTTTTAAAAGGATCTTGGAAATCAATTTTAATTTTAAGAATTAATAAAGTAATCGGCACACATTTAAAATAAAATATCTGCTCGCCGCGCGTACAGACTCGCGTCGCACGCCACGCGCGCGGTTCGCAAGTTTGGGCGCGAGACTGTTGGATTTCGCGCTTCGTGCTCGATAATGCATTTGTCTCGTGCTTCGCCCTCGATGATATATTCACCTCGCGCTACGAGTTTAATGTTTTTATTTGTCCCACATTTGTGCGCAAGCCTTTTAAATGAAAGGCCAATGCATCGAAAACTGTTATTTGGGGATTGTGAATTCTCTCTTGTTAAAGCTTCTTCGAATTGAACGAACATATTCTCATCACGTATCTTCTGCTTCGCTCTTGATTACGACGAAAATGCGAACTTTTTTACATTTTGTTAAACTCTATTATATCAAATGTATGTTATATTTATTTCTGTACCTTAGCCTGAGCTGCTTATTCAGATATTTCAAAGTAAAGTACAAATCTTATTTTTAATGATTATTTTAATATTTGTTTCTTATTGTGCATTAAATTTAATTCTTAGCTACCCTGAAAAATGCATACCATTCAAATAAATTTATATTATTACCATTAATAATATGCATTAGTATTGGAAAAATGTACTTCCATTGTCTTTTTTTACCATTAAAAAAATTCCCATTATATTAAAATAAAAATTATTATCAAGCATTTTATTGCAACTTATGTCGTTTTTCCAAAAATTTGATTTTTTTATATTAAAAGATAATTTAGGTGAAAAATCTTGTTAAATAAAATGTTATTTTATGCTGTGTTCTTTTCCCAAGAAGTTTATTTTTTTACTTTTAATATATTTTCATAGTCAAAGTTTAGCACAAACCTGTAGATATTTTTTTCGTTGAAGAACTTTTGTCTTTTAATGTACTATAGTTCGTCTCTTGTGTCGTTTTATCAAAAAATTCTATTTTTTGTTTTTAATCTAATTTTTTACGATAAAAATAAAATATACGTGCCTATCGTAAAGTATTCATAACAAGTTTCTAGATCTTTTCTGGGCATGCAATTTTAGGTCATTCATTTTTTTCGTATGTTGCATAGTTTGACCGCAAAATGGAATTTTTTATTTTTTATTATTTCTTGTACAATCAAAATTTTCATTTTTAACGTATCGACAAAATTGAAAAAGTTTTTATGATATTCTTGTAGCGCCTTCAAAGAGCAACTTTTTTCTTCTCTACTTTTTTTTATATCTTGCGTTCTTTGGCTTAAAATGTGAATTTTAGTTTGGATATTGAAAATGCTGTAGCTTTGATAATTTTCTTTTTATCAAAACAAGTTATGAGTATAAATTGTTTGAGTTTCTGAGTGATATGAATAGCAGGTACGTAGTGTTTTTAAATCCTGAAAAAATGGTCTCAAAGTTTTGAAAATGCGCTCACTTTTTGAATTTTTATCTAAAATAGCTAGTTTACGAACGTGTACTTTCTTTTTAGGCCTTAAAAAAGAGTGCTGAAGCAGAATCCAAGCTGATCAATCTTTCGAAAGTTACGGTACCTACAGAATACAGACAGACACATACGCAAAAATAGTTTTTTCTCTCTCAGGGGCTCTCAAAACGTGGAGATTTGATGAAACCCGACAAAGTGAAATTTTACATAAAATTAATAACTTCTCATTAGGATGAGAATGTAAAAATATAAAAGTTTAATTGATGAGTGAACTGTACTTAGAGAACTTAAAATGCAGTACTATTTACGCCAAAATTGTACTCTTTTATACGGTCGTGCTGACTCGATTCAACAAACTCCATCGGTCCGCTTTGAGAGAGATGTTCTCTTGAGGGGAGATGATGGAGATCTGAAATGCAATGACATTGACCCAATGTCTCTGGGCCATGTAAATTTGGGACGACGTGCCATTCAGTTACTTTCTGAGATTTCCGGATACTTGTATCGTTTCCTGTGCGGAAACGCCCTTTTACGTCCGATCGCAGTCGGAAAGAGACGAAGTGAAAAATTCTGGGGAAAAAGCCGCACGAGGATCATGCTCGTTATCTAAGGCCCAGGGTCGCCTGGTTACCCAAACAGGACTATAAAAGATCATAACAATTCGACATTGAAGTATAACTAGACGGATTAAATTGGTAAAAGTTTCTCAAATCATCTTAAGCCTAAGTCGGATTTGCCGTAAATGAAAATAAATATTGAAACTGTATTGGTTGGAATTTTGTAGGTAATAAAGCCTTATGAAAAGGCCCTTGTTCGAAATACCATATGAAGAGTAAAGTTTTCGCTCTCGTATTGAATTCTTAGAAACCTACCAGTTGTTCAGGATTCAGCAAAGTATAAAGGGGGCATTATTCATCAACTGCCCCAACTCAAAAAGTCATCTTTTTCGATTGTCTCTAAATTCTGGGAATATGTTCGCCTACCCAACAGTAGTTAATCCACAAACTTATAGACCAG
>NC_046660.1:32390079-32400671 GCF_010883055.1 Belonocnema kinseyi | reverse complement strand
CTTACTTTTATCATTTGAAGCTTGACAAAACTATGAAAATTGTATATTTTTCTTTATTTATTTCAATTACTAATACAAATTCACCAAAAGCCTTAGTTTTTTTATGGGAAAATAAGGAATATCTTGGTAAAAAGTTTAGATTTTTTTAAAATAGGACTTGCTGCTAGAAATAATTTAAGTCACACCCATAAATACTTCCAATATCCGATAGGGGGAAAGACGGCCTTGTGTCTGATCATAGAAATAATTCAAGGTCACATCCTCTACACACATTTCCAATGCCCCAAGAGGGGCGGCAAGGCGCCCCTGTGACTGGTCACAGAAATAATGTATGATCACAACCCTGATCCTTTTCCAACGCCTTGCGGCGGGCGGAAAAGCACCCCTGTGACTGGTCACAGAAATAATGTAAGATAGCACCCCTGCCCCTTTTCCAACGCCCCGTGGTGGGCGGGAAGGCACTTCTGTGACTGGTCACAGAAATAATGTATGATCACATCCCTGCTCCTTTTTCAACACCTCGCGGTGGGTGGTGAAGCACCCCTGTGACTGGTCACAGAAATAATGTAAGATAACACCCCTGCCCCTTTTCCAACGCCCCGTGGTGGGCGGGAAGGCACTTCTGTGACTGGTCACAGAAATAATGTATGATCACATCCCTGATCCTTTTCCAACTCCTCGCGGCGGGCAGAAATGCACCCCTGTGACTGGTCACAGAAATAATGTAAGATAACACCCCTGCTCCTTTTCCAACGCCCCGTGGTGGACGGGAAGGCACTCCTGTGACTGGTCACAGAAATAATGTATGATCACATCCCTGCTCCTTTTTCAACATCTCGCGGTGGGTGGTGAAGCACCCCTGTGACTGGTCACAGAAATAATGTAAGATAACACCCCTGCTCCTTTTCCAACGCCCCGTGGTGGACGGGAAGGCACTCCTGTGACTGGTCACAGAAATAATGTAAGATAACACCCCTGCCCCTTTTCCAGCGCCCCGTGGTGGGCGGAAGGAACTTCTGTGACTGGTCACAGAAATAATGTATGATCACATCCCTGATCCTTTTCCAACGCCTCGCGGCGGGCAGAAAAGCACCCCTGTGACTGGTCACAGAAATAATGTAAGATAACACCCCTGCTCCTTTTCCAACGCCCCGTGGTGGACGGGAAGGCACTCCTGTGACTGGTCACATAAGTAATGTAAGATCACACCCTGTCCCTTTTTACAACACTTCATGGGGGGTCAAAGTCATTAAAAAAGTTACAGGAACGAAGATTATTTCATGATATTACTGTATACATTGATTAACAAGAATTAGTGTTTTCTATCATATTGAAATAAAAGTTTAATGATGATAAGGCTGAAAAACCGTGCGAGGCTCGAGGACTGAAAATCACTATATTTTATCAACTATAATTGCACTATTAGCATTTTTCATAAAAATTGGCTCATTGTCCCGAATTTCGTTATGACTAACATTTTTAGTAATTTTTCTTTAGTCAATAGGATAAATTTCATAAAATGCATCCTTTTCGGGACGACTAGGCAAATGGTAAAAATAGGCTAGTCGTCCCGAAATTCGGGACGACTATATGCAGCCGAGTAAAAAACGTTTATTTTATAACATAAATAGTATTATTAATGTAATCAAAATTATAAAAATTATGTTCTGAGTGCTGTAAAAGAATACTTGCAATGCTGGAAATTGAAACCTCGTAGTCTCATATCAAACTCATAGACCCTTGTGATTAAGGTCTGCAACTAATTGAATTCTAGATACAAGCCGCCAGTAGACAGGTAATGCATACTGAAAAATCTACAAAGTATTTTCATTTTTTAAATATTTAAAGAGAAAGAAATCTATTTTAACACATAGCGATTGTTATTTTTATATAAAAATAATTTTTGTATACGGGAATTACTTCTTTTTATTAAAAAACGTTTTTTACTGCTTCTTTTTAGGTCATGCTCATGTTTTAGTGGAGTGAAGGGAGAATATATTTTTGCTCGTGATAAAAGCTTATCTTTTATTTTTGTCGCATCTTTTTATTACATACTTTATCAAATATTGATAAGTGAACTAATGAATCTAATTTTTATTCCTTAAGGTTAATATTGCTATCGCTCAGTGGGTCTGAGAGGCGCATGTGGGGGGAAAGCGGCGCACCACTGATTCTGCATTTCTGAATGCGCTGCTTAGTCCAAGTTTACGGTATTTCATATATACCGACAAGGTAGCTACAGGACTGAGAAAGCTTGAAAATCAGGGGAAAATCAGGGATATTAAAAATTTTACACGTTTAAGCTTCCTTTACAGTCAGCAAAACTGAGAAGTTCGCCTGGAAAAAATTAGAGAATTTTGAAAATTAAGTTTTGCGGTCACCCTGATATTATATTATTGTCAGTAATTTATTTGCCTTTTATCACTAATTCTACTCTTTTCATTGCAGTTTTCTCCTCCTGATGATCATATTTTTAATTGAAATTTTTTTTAGTTGAAATAACTTTTATTGCGTTATTTGTTGAAAAGCAAAAAATACTAAGAAGTTAAAATTCGCGATTTTAGAAAAAAATTATATGTCGGGTTCAAAATTCCTATTTCTTTTTAATATACAATTTTTAAAATAAAAATTGAATTATTCCCGTTGAAAATTCATCATTTTAATTTGAAATTCTTTTTCCTAGTGTAAAGTTCAATTATGTTGTTGAAAATTGATATTTTTTAGTTAGAATTTTGTCTTTTTGTTAAAAAACTAATTTTCTTAATTTTGAGTTACCTCTTTTTTGGTTAAAAATGGTTTTGCTGGCAAATTGATATTTTGCAGTTAAAAATTCTGCTATTTGTTTGAAATGTATATGTTTGGTTGAAAATTAATGTTTTTATAGTGTTTTATTCAGTCGAAATAAATTAAAAAAATTGTCATTTAAAAATTTGTTTATTTCTTTTATGAAAAAAAATGTTTAGGGAAAAATCAGGAAAAGATCAGGGAATTTCGCAAAATGAAGATTTGCTGCCACTCTGTTATGTCAGATTTTGTGATTATGTTCTTAATACTTCTGACATATTGCTTATATAAATGTTCGGCGATTTCGTACATATGAATTCGGCCCTGTTTAATTTTCGACTGAGCATTGCCATTACATTTGTGAGGTATTTAAAATGTAATCAGCACTGCAAAATGATGGTGTTTTAGGTTTCTATCTAGTTAATTAAAGCCACTTCTTCGAAGATAATCAGGAGAATATCTGGCGGACGAACAGAGAATTTAAATAGCCCTTTGTATGAGAGTTTAATCGAATCAATCGGATCCAATTAAAAGAGCCGAGCGATCTGGCTTCCTTATCACAGGATGAGATTCATGAGACTAGTTTGGATCGACATCGGCATTACGTATAGGTATAACAGGTGTCCAGACATTTCTTCGAAATATCCGGGCTTGACGTCCCAAGCGCCTTGAAAGGAAAGTTTTCAACGAGGCCGACAGAGTGTCGTTGACGTTGGCATAAAACCCAATGGCGGTGAACGCGACGAGTGCACCTTCTGCCTCTGAATCTGAGAGCAAGACGATGACGGAATTGGTCGACTGGTGCAGTTTCTGCTTTACTTTTCTCATTTCTTTCCTTATTCTGACTTCCATTTGCCACCCCTGCTCTATTTCTTCCCACCATGCCTCCCTTCACCTTGTCATGCGTTCATAAAAACGTCCAGCATCGGAGAGACATAAACTTTGCGACGTCCAAGCGAGCCATCCCTGGAGCATATTTAATTATTAATTAAGGCGTAAAAGATAATGCCGAGTTTAAAACTTCCGGTGGAGCGCCAGTGTATTTATGAGACAACAAGTCGCTACGATACGCTCATTAAATTGAGGGTTGAATCGCGTACACTTCTAATTTTATGTTTCCCTCTTCTGAACCTATTTCCTTTGAATTTATATTGTTCGCTGTTAATTATAATTAAATTTTCCAACTTACTCACTATAACGATTGAATTATTTACTTCCATGGAAACAATCATAAGGAGTTTACAAAAAATTCTAAGAAATGGTTTCATAGGCTATTTAAATGTCTAATTGTTTTATATCAATTTAAATATAATGGTCAATAATTATCCTTCATGATTCACAACTCATATCATCTTTCCCAGCTCAATTTTAACTCTTCCCTTCTCTTCGCCTACCCTAAACCTTTCCCTCGTCTTAATCTACTGGGTGGGTTTCTTTCCAGCCTCTAAGTTCGTCATTACCTCTCCTTAGCCCTCCATTTCTCTTTGACGCAACCCAACCCGGGTTGCTTCCTTTCCAGTTATCTTCACTTTAGTCACTTACCCAACACTTCCACTCTGCATCTCGCCCTTTGTCATAACCAACAACTTCCCCTTCATTTCAACCTTGTTGGATTCTCCTCCAGTCACATTGCCCCTTATCACTTACCCATCTTCCCTGCTCTTGCATCTCATCTTTCCACCGGTCCACAATTATCCACTCTAACCCAGGTAGGTTTTCTTCTCATAGTCCCCATCACTTGTCCATTCCCTCCAGTCTCACTTTCTTGACTTTCTTATAGTCGCGTACCCTTGCCTTCCCTTATCCCAATCAACGCGAATAGATTCTCTTCCAGTCACCTCGCCTCTTAATACTTGCACATCACTTCCCGCCCTACTTTCTCACCTATATCCCAGTTCTTTTCGCCAACCATTACCAAACTCAACCTTGTTGGATTCTCCTCCAGTCACATCACCACTTATCCCTTGTCCACCTTTTCCGCACATCCTTATCATAACTCAATTTCCGTCACAATTCCTCCACTTCTATCAGCTCCCCACCCCCTCATTATTGTACCTTCACCGTTTTCACTTGACAACAGATGAACAAAACCACAGATATACTATAACTAATGCAGAATTCGGTGGTATGAATTAAAAATAATTCAAAAATTAATTTATTATAAGCAAAATTTCCCGAAAAAAATGAAAAAAAACGTGTTTTGGTAACACAATCATAACTTTTTTAATATTCAATATTTTCAGCTAAAAACTGAACTATATTTATTTCGCAAAGTGAAGGTCATTTTTCGGGCAATGAAAACAATTTATTTCTTAATGAAACTGGGAAAAAAACTTGATTATTTATCAGAAAAAATTCCAAATCTTGATCTCCACTTGACTCTTCACTCGATTCTGACTGCACTGAAACATCATCTCCTTCATCCTCTGAAATCTCGCCGCCAATTGTTTATATGCCAGTGTGCAGCCGCTCAATTTGGATCCTTGATCCTAAATTTTACGCCATGCTTCTATATAATAACTTACTAGTGTTTGTACACTAAGACACAAAATACAATACTTTAGTTAATTGTCTCAAAGTATTTCGGGTGTACTAATGTGAATTTACACTATCTCCCAAACAGTACTCGAGTCGACACGTACCTCACACCTCGGGCAATCTGACCCATACGCTTTTTAGGGCGACACTGAGCATGCGCCTGCGAGCTGCATCATGGCTGCGATGGTATGCACAACCAAAGTCGATGTATGGATCAATTTGGCCCAGAAGTGGGAGCAAAGTTTAAGACCTCTAAACACTTTCTGTCTAATCCTTGCCCTTTCCCATGACGAAACCCAACATCTCGCCTTCCCTTGCTCATTCTAATCTGCCTATGTTACGTTTTAGTCACCTGCCCTCTTGTCCATCCTTCTTGCCCTTCCCTTGCACCTTATAATTTGCCAAACCCTTTTCAGCTTTATCCTCTTATCTTCCTTTTATTTCCCTCTCCTTCCCCTCGCTAAACTTCAACCAACTTAGCTCATAAGGTTTTCTGACAGTAACCTTGCCTCTTTTCTCGTTCCCACAAGTCTGCGTCTTACAGCATCATTTATTTTCTGGTCCGTTGTCCTACACAACCCCATTCAAATCGGGTGGGTTCTTCTACAGTCGCTTGACCCATATCTCTTCCTCACCCATTCCGACTATGCTTCTCATAATTAATCCTTCTCATAACTCCTTCTTAATTAAAACTAAAATCTATCTTACCTTTAAACACTAATGTTGTTTATCCCATACATTAGAACATTAGGTAGTGTCTTACAACAAGTAATGACTGAAATATTTATTCTTTTCTAACGAAAATCAGTTAATATGATTTATTTTATTGTACGAAACTTTTACTAAACACTTTCTGTCAAATTCCAGCCCTTCTCCATTAGGACCCCCTATCTCTCGTTTTTCTTTAACCATTTTAACATGCGTGGGTTACTTTCAAGTCACCTTGCCCCTTGTCTCTCCTTTTTGCCCTTCCCTCGCACCTCATCATTTTCCAATCATTTTTAGATGCACCCTCTCACCTTCCTCTTAACCCCGTTTTCTTTCTCTTAACCATTTCCCTTCATTTTGCTATCCCTTATTTAACTTACTCCATTAGGTTTGCTTGCAGCCACCTTGCCTCTTTTATATTGCAAAACATTTCTTGCCTTACCCTCATACCTATCTGCTGGCTCCATCAACTTTTCTTGGCCATACAATACTCAATTGAAGCTGTGTGGGTTCTCCTCCATCTATTTTGCCCTTATCTCTTCACCACTACTCCCAACCATCTTTTTCGGAGCTCTATTCTTCTCCCAATTCCTATACCAAAATCACTCTTAATATTAACAAAAAAAACATAAAGCAATCCAGAGTTATAACTTAAAAATTTCTTGCCTTTAATAAATTAGAACTTCAGATGATACTTAATAAAAAGAAATAAACAGAAAGTGTATTGTTTGTAGTGCAGGATAGTAAAAATAATTTTATTTGTTGTTCCAGATTCAAAAAATAATTTTGTTTAGTACAAAAATGACCTTAAAAGGATTTAACCCAATTTTCTCTCTATATTTCAATTCAAAAGACACTTTTTGACGCAAGAGCCATTAAAATTATCTAATTTTGGGAAGATGTAACCAAAATATTATTATATTATATATATATTATTAATATTATGTATATTATAATTACACAGTAATTTCTTATTCTAGGTTCAAGAAATAGTCTGTTACTGACCCTTCTTCTTTAAGTTTGATAAAAATATTTGCAAAAATAATCAATCCCCTATCTGTACCAATATCGTGAGTTTAATCATATTTAAAATGCATGCGTCAGAGTTATGTGTATTTTTCTAATAAAGTTTAGTACATGCAATAAAACCGCGATGATAATACGCCTTACGTTGAGGTTTTAATAATACTTGTCTTTTTAGAATGTTTGCGAGTTACTTAATACTTGTTGCCTATAAGAACATGCAATAAACGTTAATATTAATGATCTCTGTTTGAATTCCTGATACGAAATAATACCAGATTCTCAATTAAAGGAAATGTCATTACGAGATAATTGAGCCTCGTTCTAAGAGAAGTTTTTCTTTAAATTCATAACTTTTACATTTCCCAAACTTTTAAATTTATAATTTCTTAATCTATTAGGTTAGGTTTAATTGAATATATTGGATATATATTTCAGGCAGTTTCAAGAATTTTTCAACCGAAAATCTGAACATCTAGAAAGGTCAACATTTTAACAATGAACAAGTTGTATTTGACGTTTAGAATCACGTTATCGGAATTAGTAAAAATTTTACAATTTGCATTACTCCTTGAGTTTTCAGTTGATGAAATAGGCATATATAGTAATATACAGTAACGTATACTTTATTTTTCATTATGTTTTCGATCCAAAATGGTGTACTTAAAGTCGAATGATGCAACACGTATCAGATGTGCTGTTGTGTTTTAACAACTTTATCGTCTTTTCTATTTTGCTATATCCAATCATAATGAATACCATACACGACACAACTTCAAGTAAAATCGATCAACTTTAGAAGTTGTAAATAAGCCAAAATTGCATCCAAAAAAACAATTCAGAACCATTTATTTTTTGTATATTATTTGAGATGTACATAGTCTTTCATTATTGTATGTAAATATTTGACTTCTTATATGTTTGTTTTGGTGTCAAATGCAATCCTCCAGCTATATTCTCTGGTTTAAAATATAATCATGAAGACTTAGCATTTTTGAAATGATGATGTAATGAGTAGTTTTACAATGGTAAGGGCATACTCTCATTCTAGATCTGAAAGTTTTCTTTTAAAGGCTGATACAGGGTTTCTGATACTGGAGAGGAGCTGGAGCTGTGGCCTGCTAACATGAATATAGAAAATATTTCGTGATCTCTTTGAAATACGTTCCAAAATATACAAAATGTTTGCAATATGTTTAAAGTTTGTTTCTTATATGTATAATTGTAGCATTATTTATAACCTTACCTAACATTTCTCACACTTGCAATCGTGATTACGAGAGCATTTACCACTTTCCATGAGATCTTCCAACTTACACTTGCGATCACAGATGGCGTCATCCCGTGGTGCTAAACATGCACCACCATAATGCTTTGAGCGGCAATCGCTCATTGTAGTTTTGGTTCCGAAAGCCACAAGAATGAATGCAAGAATTGCGAGTAAAAATATTCCTCTCATTTTTCAGATCACTTTTTAATGGTACTAATCCTTGTCTGAAAAACAATGTTGATAATATTAAGAAATACAATACGTTTACATATTTTAAGTCGTCGAGTAAAAATTTGTGTTAGTGCTGAAGCGCATTTTCAGGTTCTATTGAATTATGAATAAAACAATTTGAAAAAAACGAAGATGCATCTCAAAAAACACCGATTTTAACTCATAAAGACCTGCATACATTTTTAGTTTTTCATCTAAAAAAATTACTTTCCAGCTGTCAGTGAACTCAATCGAATTGCGAATTTAGCGTTTAAAACCAGTAACCATTTGCAAACAATCATTGTCAAAGAACGAAGCATCTTAAAATGCGTCGGACCTTATTTAGAAAAAGCTATATTTTTTATTGAAAAAAATAAAAGTGCTTTCGAGCTACTACGAAGCTTTACTGAATCGAAAAAACAGGCTGGAAAAAATCGGAACTGGACTATCGTCGTTAAAAATAAAAAAAACTCGGCCTTGCTTTAAACCAAAAAACTATGTAAATATCGTTTTAAGACCAAAAAAAGGCTCAAGTTTAAGTGCGATACATCAAGCTATAACAGCAACATTACTTATTTCTTTGTTTTCATTAATATTTATGTACGTTTAATTTAGGTTTTTATACGTCAACGAGTATTAATTCCAAACATTTTTAGTAGGAAAATATTATTGAACGTTTAAAGTAAGACTTTAATTCCTTAAAATCATTTACTTATATTGAAGTTTCATTCGTAGCCCTATACAAAAAGAAGCGTATAATTTCTGTAGACATGATTATGTAATATATAAATTTTCACATATTCTCTAATTAATTATTCTTCATAAGCATAATATTATCATTCGAGCATATATAATAATTTATTCACAAACTTTATATACAGAAAATCGCCGATCCTTTAATGTAAACCGAAATCGATGTTCAAGTGAGTTGCAACAAATTTAAATTACACAGGTTTATTCTGATAATCTAGGGGAAAAGCATCATTTAGACACTGTTTTTTCTCATCTAGAGCAACGTAAACTATCGTCTACAAACTGGCATTCACCTGTCAAGATGATTTTGTCGGGCGTTATTTGGGTGAAATAGATATTGATAAGCAGGTAAGTTATTATAATAATTACCTAACTTTTAATTTCCTCCCATTTACCAGTGACTATCAGATTCTTGGAATGAAAATTGTACTTGCGTAATATAATATTTAAATCTTAGGTTAGTCATAACCTACATGACATTCAAACCACCAAAGCCGGTTACCTAATCTTGCAGTTGCAATTGTCATACATGAAAAATAAGGTAAATACAATTGTATAATAAAAAAAATTTTGTTTTTCACGATAAGTAGGGATGTAAAGTTTCATGAAACTTTAGCCTATTGAAAAGTTTGATTAAACATTGAGGGTTTCGTGAAACATTGTAATGTTTCAAGTATAGTGGCGGGAAAATTCAAACTGATAAGATAAAATTCTGACCTGACCTTAGAGGCCAAACCGATCTGCGCATGCACAAAATAATTTTTGTTCTTATCCCTGTGTTTCATGAAAAATATGAGACTTTGACATAAAACGTTTTCACATGAAAAGATTCCAGTCCTATGAATCTAAAAACAAAATGGTGATCCCTACTGTCCTAAGTTCATTAGTTCCTAATATCTCCAGCGCGGCATTAGTTGTCCCACCACTCCCTGCTTTTTTTGCATTGTAGGCAGAGTTGGTAACGTATAATACTCCGCGGATTATTCGTGATTTTTTACGAGTATATTACCACGTATATTACTTCTCTAGTTTTCTACGTGATTTGACGTGTATTACGTCCAAATGTAAACTTTCAGTGCGCATGCGTCTATTTCGAAAAATGTTTATCGAAAAATGTTTATCGATTTGTTTTATATCATTTATTTTATTTTTTTCGTCTCGTAAATCTAGCGCCAAAAATCAATATTTAAAAATCCTTTAAATTTACGAGGGTGGATTGATAAGTTTCCGGCCTGACCAAGAAGAACAACGTTTTTAAGAATTTTTTTTTTTTATTTCTCAACATAATCTCCTCCAAGGCTGATAC
>NC_046660.1:32354342-32389979 GCF_010883055.1 Belonocnema kinseyi | reverse complement strand
GCTACAAGCTATCTAAGGATGGTGCTATAGAACGCCACCTCAAGGTAGGCCTAGTGGCGCCATCTCTTGGTCAGGCCGGAAACTTATCAATCCACCCTCGTAAATAAATGTTAAGGCACTTTGAAGTTATAATTAGGGAGACCCTGCATAATTACATATATAATATTATGCAATATGGTCCATAATAATTATTATCGAAAGAATTAAACAACACTGCGAACGTTTTCTGTCCTTTCTTCCGCTCGAAAAACAAATCTTTCCATGGGATTACATTATGATGTTAGGAATTTCTTCTCAGTCCAGGCATAATTATAATTTTTAATTACTGTAATGCATTCTACAGAATTGTTAATAATGACTATATTTCAAAAATAATGTTATGTACTTGCCAACACTGATAGCCCTGATTTTGCAAGTGGTCCTCTTGCAAACGCAACTTACAGAAGTTTTCTACTGTTTTTGACGTATGTTACGCCAAAAGCGTAGTATACATAGAAAATACTTGAGGTACGCGTAACTGACCAACCCTGATTGCAGGGCATGGAACTAGACCACTTTTAAAAAGTTTCTCAGCAAATAAAATTTTATTTTCATGATAACCTCTATTGAAATTAAATCAATTTTATTTATGTAATGTTTCAAAACTGTTTTTAAAGACATTTATATAAATGCTAAAAGAAAAACGTAAATTTAAACGTCACCCAATAAACTTGCTAAAGCGAAATGTCTTAAACTATTGAATGAATAATGATTAATTATTATTATCATTTTATTATTGCATTAAATAGTCCCTAAAAAGAAAAACTATTTTTCAAATGCACTTATGCAGAAAAAATAAATTTTTACGAAGATATTAGAAAAATAGACCAAAAATTAACTGACTCCCATGCATTTAGTCAATTACTATCTCCTCAGCATTTAACGAAGTGAAGTTAACTAGTGATTAAAGTGAAAATACATCATTGTATATGTAGACGGTCATGACTTTTTTTATATATCCCGGCTTTACTTTAAATGTCGACGGCCATGACTAACCTGATATTTGGAGATTGCATTAGGAAGTTATGATTTTATTTTAAGTGACTAGTACGCACAGTTAAATAAAAGAAAGTTGAAAATTAGGTAAATATTATTGTAATTAATTTCATTATTAACAATTAAATATTTAGTCTAATACCGCAAAGCGAATAGTTGCTTTGAAAGGTGTTCAGGTGGCTAACAGCGCGGTTCAGCACACCACAACTCTGCATGAGCCATAATTCATCCTCCAAATGATACTTTCCCCTAGATGCCCAGGTGTGCACCTACGTTCACAGGAATACATTTAAGACTTGAAAATTCTCTCAAACGCCCATTGGGAGATCAATGAAATTTGAACTGCAACAAATTTAACACCAGCACTTTTCTGTGTAGTAGTTTAATAATGATTTAAATTTTAGAGATAAAAACCTCAGTGAATTTTACGATTAAAATGTATAACAAAATAAATCTATGCATATAACTGGACAAAATGTTTTTTATAACATTAAAAAGTTTCAGTAATCTTTCGTTAGTTTTGCATTATTCGATATGCGTGGTTTTAAAAATATAAAAAAGTTGTCGATTTTTTTTTTAATTTCCAATTTCTACTGAAGTTGTGAATTGAATATTTTTTAAATTAGAATAGTGGAGTTCTGTTAATCTTTCTGATAAAAGTTAGAACACAATAAAACTACGCACACCTAACAAATGTATGCATACTAGAAAATATCTATTAACTTGATTATTTATAGCGGTGTGTGTGTGTGTGTGTGTGTGTGTGTGTGAGTGTATGTGTGCATACACTTCGTTTTATATTCATTCAACTTATACATGATTATGCTATAAATTCACAATACTATATGTATATATGTCAATAATCGTCTTAAATAATATTATTACCATCTTTTCCTGATAAGCATCAGTTACATTGGAATGTGATCACAAAAAGTAGGGGATACTTTTTTTTTACTCGCAGTTTTGACTTTTATTCTTATGGCTTTCGGCACCAAGGCCATAAGAGGAAATTGTTCGTCAGTCACATATAAAGGTGAGTGTCGATTAATTTCGGTAACACCACCTGTGATGTCAAGTGTGGGGTAGACAAAAAGTGCTAGTTCCTGCTCTCAGAGTAGCAAGTTGAAATGTGACATACGCCTTATATTTGGTTAACATTAAACTTGTATGTTGAACATATTCCTAACATAATTCGGGTTTCAAACATATTTTATTTTTTGAACACACATTTTAAAGACATAAAGAAATATTGTATTTCACTAAATTTTTTGCACAAAGTCGAATATTTTTACCCAATAGTTAAATTATACTTACATGTGTATTAGGGTGGTTCAAAGAAGGGAAAGTTCAAATATGTGACTAGAAGACTTAATTTGCAATAAAACGAGTACAAATTACCAGCTTCTATTAGAATCACTTAATTAAATGTTAAATATGCATTCATTTTTTATTTCACCCCTCCCCTTATTTACACACTTTCAGTATTATTTCTAAACGAGGATGAAATATTTTGTGGTATATTGGTCTTAAATATTGCTTTGGTATAGTTTTATAACAGCTTCTTTATAGTGATAAAATTAAAAAGTTTCATGTATTACATTATCATCCTAATGAGAATGTATTGGTTTTATGTAAAATTTCTCTTTGTCGGTTTTTATAAAATCTCCACGTTTTGAGACCCCCTGAGTCAGAAAAAACTATTGTTACGATGGTGTTTGTCTGTCTGTATGTCTGTAGTCTGTAGTCTGTAGTGTGTATTCTGTAGGTACGATAACTTTCGAAAAATTGATCAGATTGGATTCTGCTTTGGTACACTATTTTAAGGCCTAAACAAAAGAACCAGCTCGTAAACCAGCTATTTTGGATCTAAATTCAAAAAGTGAGAGAATTTTCAAAATGTTTGAAACCACATTTTTCAAGATTTAAAAATTCTATGTACGATTATTCATAGTGCTCAGAAACTCAAACAATTTATCCTCATGACATTTTTCTATATAAAGAAAATTATTAGAGTGAAAGCATTTTCAAAATCCAAAAAAGTAAACTAAAATTAACTCTAAAAAGATCTACAAATTTGTTATGAATCACTTTTTGATAGAACGCTTATAGTTTTTGTTTTTAGTCGTAAAAAATATTTAAAATAAAATAATAAAACATTTTTCTACTACCGACACAAGCTACGACAAAAATGAAACAAAACTTGTTTGTCCAAGAAAGATCTATAATTTTTGATAGGACACGTAGTTTTTGCTTCACTCGTACAAAATAAGATTGACGATAAAAAAATTAAATTTTTGGACAAAGGACAGAAGAGACGAAAAAGGACATAGGATCCTATATAAGATCCTATACAGGTTTCTTTATCGGCCCCTATATAGGTTCCTGTATTAGACCCTATGCAGGTGCGCGGTAGTTTTCCTTTAATCGTAAAAACAAGATTAAAAATAAAAAAGAAGATAAAAACAAGGAAATAGGAATTAGTGTGATTCAATTTTTATGCATATTATGAATTCTAATGATATAAATTTATTGAAATGATATATTTTTTAGCGCAGCTTAGAATACAATTTAAAGCAAAATAGGAAACAAATATTAAAATAATCATTATAAATAGAATTTGTGCTTTATTTTTTACTATCTGAATAAGCAATCCCAGGCAGAGTTACATAAAAAATTTATTATATTTGATATAAAAGTGTGGTGTACACAGCAAAAAGAATTACTTAATTTAAGTCGAAAATTCGGCTTATTTTAAGGTGTCACAAAAAGAGCATAGGCAATCTCAAATTAAGAATCACATCTGAACATTAAATTAAAGGAATTAGATTCCTGAAATTCAGGTTGGGACTATTTGAAATGCAGGGAAGCATGACCTAAAATTTAGGTATGCTCGCTCTTTTAATAAGAATATATGTATACTAAAAGCTAGTGTAACCTTAAGTTAATACACTATCTCAACTGAAATGAAGGGTAATATTCTAACTAAAAACCAGAAATTTCTCACGCCTTACCGACAGTCGTCAGCTGTTCCTATATAATAGTTATTCGTTTTAGAAAATATAGAAGTTGGGTTCAAACTTGTAAGAAAATACAGGAAAAGTAGGAAAAATGAAAAAAACGGTATATTGGGGACAGGTTGGGTCAAAAATCTAAAGAAAATTGCATTCCGTAATGTATTGAAAGAGCGCTCGCGTTGCGAAGCAAAAAGTTTTGTAATAATTTAATTATTTTGATGAGATTAATAATCCAAATATTGGCTGACAACTGTAACTAATTTTGCTGCAGCACTTTTCTAAATCCGTGAAACGAAAACTCCATGAATTATGGAAACATACTAGCATAGTCGACACTGACCAGTGCGACATGAAGTATTGGAGTAGCTACAACATAGTAATGCAACCGTTCTGTAACGTTATGCAAGGTAGTACGAACCTGAAATTTAGGAAAGGTATCTTCTTTTATTTTAGGTGACGAAAGCCTTACAGGTTATTTCAGGTTGCCTTCATCTTACTTTCAGAACTGAATATTGAAATTTAGGAGGATACTTTACTTTATTCCAGTAGAAAAATGCTGATTTCTTATTTAAGAAAATGTAACGCTTTATTCAAGATAGTGTGCACACTTAAATTCAGGCACTTCCTTAATTCAAGTCAAATCTGAAATTAAGTCGAATATAACTTTAAGTATTTATTTTTACGGGGTATAATGTAGAAAAGTGGACATTTTGGACAGAATAGAGTGCGAAGCATGAGATACGTGATGAGAATGTGTTCGTTAAAGCTGAAAGAGCTTTAAAAAAAAGAGTTTCTAATCACAAAATTACAGTTGTCGATCCTTTGGCCTTTGATTTTAAAAGGTCTGTGCACGAATTCGGGAGAAATGCAAAGACCGAGCGCGGAGTGCGAGATACATCAGTGACGCGCCGTAGGTGCACTCAAACTCTCGAGCTAAGCTCTTTTAACAAAAGAGAATTCACAATCACAAAATTACAGTGGTGGAAGTTTTGAGTTTATAATTCTAGTCAATAATTACATTTAAATAATAAATCTTTTTTAAAACAATAACCGACAAAGTGAATTAATCGTTCCAATCTTTGGTTTACACCAATTGATTCGCGTTACTCATGTCAGATAAACTGCAATTTTTTATTTCTTGTTAGGAATAAATATTTAAACAAATGTAAATTCTTTTAAAAGTTCTGAATAAGAGAAAAAATACCAGATATAATAGAATTATGTCGAGGTGGTTGGCAAATTTGCACAAAACTACATTTTTCTGCCTTATTCTAGTCAAAAGTTACATTTAAACAGTAAACGCTTGTTTTTAATAATTAGAAGCACATTGAATTCAATTTTTCTTATATTTATATTGTCTTGTTATTTTATTTGACCCACTGAATTCTTTGGTTGTCTTCACTAAATCTTTTGGTAGATGAAGTTTTTGGTTGGGTAAATCAAGTATTTGCTGAATCAAAAAAAAAATTTGTTTGATTCAACCAAATTTTAATGATTATCAAAGAAAACAGTTTTATTGGTTCATTAAAATTTTTTGAGTGGGTGTAAACAATGGATAAATAATCAAAAGAATTTCAGTTTTTAATTTGTGTACTACAAATTATTTTAAAAACGACACAAAAGTAACAATTACGAGCAATATTCCGCAAAAGATTTGATTTTCGTGTAGAGGGTTGTTCTTGTGGGATGATGGAAGATGATGGAGGTTAACATAAAAAATTAATGAATATGGCACAATTACATCCTTATGAGAAAAATCGAAGGGCCTAGCAGCACTTTATAATATTGTCCGATTGGAAACAAAACTTAGATATTCACTTTTCTTAGGAACCTGCCAAAGTGAGATATATTCTATCAGAAAATTCGAACATTGCCTTTTTTTAACCAGTCTAATGTGAATTTATACTAATTTATACAAATGAAATGGTGTTGAACTATTTTTTCATTCTTTATCTTTGAAAAGGATTAGCTCATGCTGTTATTTCCGATGTAAAAAAAATGACTCCGGAATCAAATCAGTGGCCTTATAGTGGATCAATTTCATACCAATTATGGCTGCTTTTCTTAGACTTATTGAAATACCAGGAATAAGAACTTTATTGAACCACGAGAAATTTTTATTGAAAAGACACTGAATTGACCATTAAAGTTTAGGTATATTTAATACTCAATAATGACCGCAAAAAGATTGGAAAAATGGTGCGCTTGACTACGTTTTTCAAAGAATGCTTGTGGCAATGTACCTTATGTGCCTAATTTGCAACTAGGCGCCAACAAGGGCCCAACTAGGCATCCCATTTACTAAGAAATAAAATAATCGCTTTGCAATGTTACTGATCCTTATCTGTAAAACAATGTTGTTAATATTATATAATGAGATTTTTTACACGGATACATATTATGATTTTCTTTCGTTAAAGAAACTGTAACATGCTCAAGAAAAAGAAAGTTTTTAAGGGCGTATGTAAATCCCATCCCGGTACAAATAGGAGAGTTCCGTGGGGCGCCGTCAAGCCATATTACATTGAACAAATTTTACGGAACCGCATGGTAAAGATTTCAGTGCGCTACTGGCATAGAATTCGTAGGATGTGTGTAAACGTATAGTTACCACTACTATACCAGCGGCTGATTCGTAGATTGTGCAACGTCGCAATTAAAACCTAACCATGGCTGATCAACTGTCATGTGCGTTTGAATGGCTTGGTACAGCAGATAAGCTGGAGAGAGGGAACAGTGTTGCTGCTATGCGATACTGTTATGTTTATCAGTTTGAAAGTGACTAAAATTTCAATTTCATTGAATTATCTATGAAACTACATGGTGGAAAAACTTGATATATATTTTTTTTTTATTTGCATTTTCAAGCATCACTAATACCGAGATTTTCTAAATTTCTCTACCAGTGCGTTTAATTACTATAAATTAAAATGTGAAGATTTCCTATGCACTGTTCATGAACTACATGTTGAAGCAGTCAACTTTGACATTAATTATCTCCGCATCGGTATGGGTAAAAAATTCGAAATTAATTTATCATATAAATCATTATTTCATTTAAATATAGCTCCTTTTCAAAAAATTCAACCAGAGATTGACTTTTTTGCATACAAGCTTAAGTAGGAAATAAGATCTTTTTCAAAGATAGGGAAGTTTTGCTTTAAAATAAAAAATAGGCTCACAGTCTTTTCGAGACAAATAGTGGCAGGCTTAAATTGAGAAGTAAAAAAAACCATGACAAAACTTGACTTTCTGTGCTACAATGAATATTTACGTATAATTTACATTTGTATACGAAAACAAGTTGATGTTCAGAAACATTTTTTAATAAGGAAAATATTATTGAAATCTGAAAGTAAGACGTTTGAACAGCACCTGAACTTCATAACAAAATATAAATACAGCTGGCAACGGCCCAATTCTCAACACCTTTTCCTCTTAGACTACAAGGCCAGTCACGGAAATTGAAAAATTGGAATTAGTAGCATTCTCTTTTATTTTTCAGATTAAGCGGACATTTATTGAAAACACTTACTTTGCACATGAATTATATCTAGTTTCGGTTACTTTCTGGATATGAGTGTAGTCCCAATAGATACACTATAGGTCCTAGTATTATTCTTAACTGTAACCCGGAAAAAATAATTTTGACCTGAACTTATAAAAACGTGAATATCTCCTAAACTAGAGGTGATCATAAGGGTTCTTTTCATGCGGATGCCCACATGTACTCTCAAATTAAATTGTTGGCACATGGTTCAAGTTTTGGAGTCAAAAGCAAGAAAGTGTGAAAATTTTCACTGGTATTCAAAATATCATAAAAAATGCAGAGGCGTGCGTGAGACAAAAATTCCTTGATCGATTGTAAAAAAAGTCTTTTTAAGCAAAAGGCTATTTATTTGGACCGATATTTCGTTTATAGTAAAATTAATTATGATTTTCAATATATTAGAGCACGCACCTTTACGATTTTTTAATTATCCTCTGGGAAAATCTTTGGAATAGAAGCTGAGGAAAATCGGTTATCATATGTGTTTTAAGAAAGTAAGTATAATAAAAAGATCACTCGAACTCTTTAATAACGCCGGAAGAGATTAAGAAACAATTGTCAGTATTGTACATTTTTTATATTTCTACGTATAGTTTTATTGTATACCGAATTTTAATCGGTAAGATCTACAGAACATCAAAGAACAAATCTAAAAAAATATTCATCTCAGGAGTTTAGTAGAGTCTGGTAATTTTTTGAAAACAATGTGATGAATTTTTAATCTTTTTGAAATCTCATATGTTAAATTAAAAAAATTTTAAAATGATATGCATATTTTATTTTATACCAAGTCTTATGGAAAATATTCACATAATTGGGAATTAAAAATTACTGACACTTTTTAATAACGACGAAAGAGATTAAAAAACATTTTTACAGTATTTATACATTTTTTAGATGTATACGTACATAACACCTATAGTTTTATTGTATACCAACTTTTATCGTTAAAATCTACAGTGTACACAATATAGAACACCAACGCAGAAAATAAAAAATAATCGAACTTATAACTTCGATAGAGGATAGGAATTAAAAAAATTCATAAACTTTAAATTTTATTGAAACCTCATTTACCGAAAAATGTGAAAATAATAAGAGTTTTAGAACTTTTGAAGAAAGAGAGATGAGTTTAACAACAAAATTTCAGTACCAACTCAGAAATTAATAACATTATTAAACTCAGGACTTATAGGTATAAATTTTTTATTTTTCAAAAAGAAGTTAAAAATGTACGTAATGTGGCTTTTATGTTTAAAATGTACATCCAAAATAGGTACCCAAATTACGACCGATGACTACTGGGGTGACTCAAAACTTGGTCATTAGATGCTGATTAATTTAAAAAAATATATATTCGAATATTTTACTTGTTAAAGATAATTATTTAAATTGCGATCCTTAGGATAAAATACAACACTAATTACTTATTTTATCCCGCACTCAAATCTGGTTTGAATGAACTTTAGTTGCACGAGAACAGTCGCGTGTCTTGAGCTCGACGAGCCGATGCACTTGTTAGGGAATCTTGTTTATATTTCTTGTCTTAAATTATACGTGGATTCCCTTGAATTTTAAAAAATGAATGGAAATAGGCTTTTTCTAATGCACGCACGAAATGTTCGATTTTTGACGTGGTAAAAAGCAGTTACAAAAAGACTTTTTCTAGCTGATGTGCTTGCGATCTTTGAGTAAGATTACTTTTTCATGCCGTTGCGCTTGCGCATTTCGAGTCAGGATTACTTTCCAGGACTGTCGGAATTATAACCTCACTTCATTATGATTTGATGCTTGGGAGACTGATTGTGAGTAGTGATTAGTTATTGGACATACACGAAGTGATAAGTTACCATAAATTACTAATAAATTACCATAACTTGCCGATAAATTACCGAAAATTTTGGAAACTTTCAGAAATCTGAAATTATTGGTAATTTGATAATTCTTCATAAATTTCTGAAAATTTTGGAAATTTAGCCAATTTTTCATAAATTTTTTAAATTTATCAAATGTTCAGAAAATTTTGAATTTCTTCGAAAAAGCTTTGGATACACTAAATTTCGATAAGTTTTCGGTATTTTACAAATTTACAAAAAATTTCCGGAATTTTTAGGTAATGTTTGTAACTTTACCATAAATTTCCAAAAATTACCATACATTTTCAAAAAATTGGTTTTTATTGTTTTTCAAATTGAGAAAATCCCGCATTTGTTAGAAAAAATATCGTGTGCTACAGGAGCTAAAAATAGGCAGTTGAAACTCTTGTGAAGTTTACAGTACTTGCCATCGGCTCATCTTCGGGTCGTCTCTGGCTGGTACAGCTAACTTCACACTTACGTGGAACTGCCTACTTTTCGCACTTGTAGCACACTATACTATTTAAGAACAATTTGACAAAACTCTTTAATAAATAAAAAACGCCGAGCTGTCAAAAAGGGACTAATGAGACTTGATTTCTGTTGAGCATTCCACCAATCTAAAATGCTTTTGCAGTTATCCCTTTCGCAGATATTTACAATTTAGAAATCATTTTTTCTACGACTTTCACTCAAATAAACCGCCTAGAAGCCCTTTCCAAAAATTATAAAGTTGTCCCTACAGAGTTTTATTTACCTTTGTCGACTCAGCGTTTCTGCGTGGCTGCAATTATGCGTTTCACGAATCCGGACGATGCTAAGAGTGCTCACAATGATTGGTAATTTTTCTATGTAAAAACTGCTGTCATTTGTATCGACCAATATAGGAACAACGAAATGAATTTGACCTTAGGCTCTAAGCAAGCTCTGACTTCCCTTTAGCATTAGCACCATTTATATATAACATTGGTAAGCGAATCATACTATCCTTGACCGCCCCCAACGAATCGTATATCACCACGTAACTAAACTATCGCAGTGGTATCGTTACTGTTATCAGGCGCAAATATTTGGCAACGCTTGCATCACTACAAGTCCATATGTATTTTATAGAACCTTGTATATCAAGCAATGTATAAACAATACAGCCACACAAAAAAAATGTGCGGAGCCAAAAAAACTTACAAGCTTTTTTCGACGTTGAATTTTTTAAATAACGAATTGGAGATTTATTCTGTCTTACGGTCCACATACAAAACAAAATAATTCGAATTGAAGTTATAACTGAATGTTTGTTTTATTAAAAATCACTTCTTTCTAAATCCTCCTTACAGTTTCGGTACTACATGCGTACATTTATCAAAGGTCTTTAAATCTTAATGAACAATATTATAGAATTAGTGATAGTATAAACACAAAGACATAATGTTAAGGCTAACATAAAATATAAGTAAATACTTGAATTACATTAGTTATATAAAAACAAACATCATTTTTTGGAATTTAGAAACCAAATTATAATTTAAATTATGTACATTATATTTTTTTAATTCCTTTTTTTCTAGACCTTATTAGGAAGGTTCGCTGTTCTTTAAATTAATAAAAACAAATACAATGTACATAATTTGAATTATAATTTGGTTCCTGAATTCCAAAAAAAGATGTTTGTCTTTCTTAAAACTAATTCAATTCAGGTATTTACTTAAATTTTATATTAACCTCGACATTATGTTCTTTGTATTTATACTACCTGATAAAGGTACTTATGTTGTACCGAAACTATAAGAAGGATTTAGAAAGGAGTTTTTTTCAATAAAATAAACATTAAGTTAAAACTTTGACTCAAATTATTTTATTTTGTTTGTAGAACATAAGACAGAATAAGTCTTCAATTCGTTATATTCATAATCATCGGCAGAAGAAGTATTTGATTTGGAAAAATATGTTCAAATCATTTTATATAACTACTTGAAGTTTTAGTCGATTTTCGAATTTTTCTAAGTTGGCTACTTGACATTTAGAATTGTTTTTTAAGCTGCTGCGTTGATATTTTTATAGCTTTTATGGTGAAAGATATTTTAGAAAGTTTAAGTACCAAACAAAAATTTGTTGTAGTGGAGCGTAGGGTAATCTGGCGCGGTGATTAATGTGGCGCACCTTTATTTACAGAAATTGATTGATTTACATCGAGAGGTATTTACTGTAGTGTATTTTTTTATGTCTACTGTTTTGTATAGTGAAAATAATTGCTCGATAAAGCTAATCACTCAATTTTTATTATGAAAAGTTATTTTTAGGTGTTTTGTGTGCATTTTTAAAGTGACCAAAAAGTAGTGAAAAAGTACAGTAGCATTATTTCGGACTGAAAAAAACATAATATAGAACGTTCAAGTTGCACACAATTTATTAGTAATTATTTAAACCTATCATTACCCAAAATTAATTTCATCGAACTCAATAAACAAATTTTACTCCCTTTTCCGAAATTGCACTTAGAGCGCGCCACATTAGCCAACTTGGAAGTATAACTTGGCGCAGGCACACTTTTTGTGCAACTTGATAATTAAATACTTTAATATACGTGAATTCAATAATAATCATACGCATAGGGTAGATAAGATATTGATTTACGCGCTCTATATTATTTTACTACATTTTTCAACATATTTAACTTTTAACGGAGCTTTTTATAACATGTGCGCCACATTACCCGCTGCTCCCCTAATACTTAATAACAAGAGAATTATAATGTTTCTACATGAATAGCATTTTTCTCGTAAACGACTAAAGAGATATTAACAACTGGGACGTCAAAATTTTTATTTATTTATATCTATTATAAAAATATGCTTTTGAAATTACAAAAATGAATTTCGTAATGAAAATCTTATTTGTTTATAAACAAATTAAAATTTTTTCTACTTATAGCAAATTTTTCATCTCACACTGTTCCACATGATATTTTGAGAGAAACGCTGGAAGAAATACGTTATAATTCTGTCATAGGAATTGACCAAACACTTTTTCAAGTTTAGGTCACGACAAATTTTTTGTTGTAGGAGTTAATATCAATCAAACATCAATGTCTATGATGAGAATTACATCGTATTTGTTTCAGCATTTCTCTCTAAAAGTAACGTAAAACAACGTAAGACGAAAAAAATTTTATGTGTAGCAAAAATCTCAAATTGATTGTAAGCAAATTATATTTTTATTAACAAATTAATTTTTAGAAACTTGAAAGCCTATTTTTATAATAGTCATTAAAAATTAACATTTTTCACGTCACAGTTGTTAATATCTGTTTAGCCGTTTAGGAGAAAAATCTTAGCCATGTTGAAACATAATTTTCTTGCTATTAACTTATACACAAAAGCATTTTGCCACCTAAACTTTGAAAAATATTTTTAACATGAAAGCCATGAAAATATCAACTTAACCGCTTGAAAACCAATTCCAAACCTTACATAACCTTACATAAACCTTACATAACGACTTTGTGAGGAACTTCACTTGAGGTGATTGCTAGAGAGATTGATCAGCAACCTGGGTCGGAGCAGTGTTGCGGAACGAACGTGTTATTTACATAAATAACACGAGAATTCTGGATCAATCTGAAAATTCTCTATCCCTTTCACACATTACTACTTTCTCCCACCGAGTGAGTCACGTCTATCTCGAAAAGGAAATGGCTTAATAGTGTATATAAGAGAGAGAAGTATGTTCTAGTAAGTACAGGTTCAAATTTATAACCCTCGAAAGTTGACCCTTTTTATCTTATGTCGCTATAATTGCAGTTTTTCATTCATGGCTTTCTGCAAATGCATACCAAGACAAAATCAATCAATGGCGAATAAAAATAGTCTACACGCAACATATTCGGAAATAACAAGGTTCGAAGTTTATCTGCAGATGTGCCGAAATCCAACATAGCAATTGCAAAAATTATGTAACTCACGACTTCTGCAGGGATTTGGAATATTTTAAAAACGAGTTTATAATTATTTATTTCTGAAACTTTGTTTATCGAATGTAGTAAAGAAAATAATAATTTTAATCAGACTTTTTAATAAAGACGGAAGCGCTTAAAAACCCCTTTTTTATAGTAATTTTTTTTTGTACTTATATAGTATTATTGTATACTAAGTTTTATCGAAAAGATATACATAACTGCAATGAAGCAATTATAAAAGTGATTTAATACAGGCCTTCAGTGGATGTTCGGAATTTTTCAGAAGCAAGCTCATAAACATTTATATTGTTAAAACATATTATATTTAATGATGTGAAAATAATAAAAATATTACTGAAACTTTGTAATAACGCTGAAAGTGATTAAGAATTTATGTAGCCTAATTTTAACTAAGGCAACAAAATTAAGGATTATTATTTTTTATGGAATAATGATGAAAAAATTAAAATTTGAAAAACTTATACTATTATTAGTTTATAAAATCACACAAGTCATTTAATAATAATTTTATTGCTTTGTTTCGATAATAATTCTATTTAAAATTTTTGAACACGCTAAATTATGTAGTACAAAAACGATAAATTCTGCATTTTAGCTCTGTACTCTACTAAGAACTTTTTTCAAACAGCTTATTCAAGCTTAAATGAAAAATTTTCAGTATCAGAAATGTAAAATAATGAGGTCTTTCAAAATTTAAAGTGCAAGATTTAATAAAATGTGTAGTTATGTAAGCATATTCACAATTTAGAATAATATGATCTTAGTACAACTCCGACCAATTAGACATACCTTCAAAATTTTAGAACGGTCTTGCAAGAATTTCGGAAAAATACAATACTTTTGTTCAATTTGAATGTCTTTTTATACTTTCATTTACATCTATTAAAACACTTAATTTACGACTGTATCATTACTGACGCATTTTTGCACATCCTCCATAATTTTTTTTCAAAATAAGGTAATAACGAATTGCAAATGATCAAACCTTTTTTATTTTATGGATACGTAATAATGCATCACATAAGTTTATAATTAAAGCTATGAAATTAGAATTAAGGGCCGAAACAATAATCCTCGAAAATGTCAATATTTCGTCAGTTTTACCAGATATATAATTACCTTAAAGAATGTACAGTATATACCCATATATAAAGAATGATTTAAAACGTATATTTTATCTTGAGAAAAATTATCTTTTCTGAATCTCGATTTCAACCAGACGAGATCTTTTATCGAAGATCATATGAAGGCATAACAAAATTCAATATAAACTCACAATCAGTAATTACCTAGTAAGGTAAATATTCGTGCCACTTTCTGCATACATGATTCGAGTCTGATTTTCATATATAAGGATTCAAAAGAAATACATAAAAAAATTCAATAATAAAGTGCGTTACAATCAATATTAATTATCTATGACTACTGTATAGCGGTGTTTCTGAAAATTTATATTTGCATGCGTCCCGCGTGCAAATCTTTTGTTATGAAAATGTTTTTAATTCCCATATTTACTTGCTTCAAACTGTTCATGCTAGTTTTAAAATCAAAATTTATGCGAGTTTCAATTTTTCCTACTTCCCATAGGCACCCTTCCCCTATGTATTCATTTGCCCAATATTTATTTTTTGGCGATCTATTTTTCTTCCTCTCACACCTCACTATACAATTTTGTTTTGTTTTGCTTCGATGTAATACAATAAATTTTGTAGGTGGTGTATTGAATTTCAGGCTAACATAGTTTTTTTTGACAAGCATGGGAATATTTAAAACTTTACCCACATACTATCTTACAAATTTCTACAAGAATTCTCTGCTGTTCCTAGGAGGCTGTGAATGTCGAATTATCTGCAAAAGTAACTATCCAGAGAGGACATTTTTCAAAATTTCCTGAAATTATTATTATTATTATTATTTGGTGAAAAAATGGTCTTATTTTTTTCAGAATTTTAGCAGAAAAATAAGTTACTCTGATATTGAAAACCTCAATTTATTTATTTTTTTAAAAAACAGAATTTTTTAGCCTTAATTTAGCAATACTTCAGCGCAAGAAAGGATGTTTGTTTCTATTTAAACGGTGATTTATATTTTGCAGAATGTTTTTTCGCTTTTTTGAAAAATTCCAATTTTGAAGTACCTAGTTTGATACTGCCACCCTTTAATTGCACAAAAAAAATTGACAAGGGTTTATGAATACAGGATTTAAAACTTCATTAAACCTTTATTTGACTCATTATTAGTGGAGAAGTTTAGTTATGGCCAGACACCATACACAATAAATTATGGATAGGAAAAGCTTTAATTAACAACAATTTTGTATTATTATTATTTTACAAATAGTATATATGTCATGATCCCATTAAATACTCTCATAGATCATTTCTTAAAGTCGAAAGTGTAGAATGGAGAATTTTATTTAGGGTTCGAACTATATGCTCATACTTCACTACTTTAACAAATATTTAAAATATAAAAGAAGCAAAGGAATCTGGAAAATTTTTAATTAATTCAAACATGTACTAAGTAAGAGGTTTAGATTGTAGACGCGAACTCCAATTAAAAAATAATTAGTCTAATATTGCTTACTGCTGTAACAGGCTACAGAGAAAAGTGAAAAGAAACTTATTTTATGAATCAAAAATGTTTAATCGTCCGATGCTTGGTTTCACGACTTTTTCGATGACATTTAACAACTAAAACCTAAATATTGGCATCTCTTCTTTTTGCACTTTTTTTAATAAGGCTTTTAAAGTTCCATTTCGCACTGAACGTAACCTTGTTTTTACATAATGTTTAATTTCTTCTTCTGCGCTTAAAATCAATTTAATTATGCAGGAAAATAATACCCTTCCCACGAATTCATATTCAATATTTAATATTATTATTTTAAATTAAATATCATTAAATTAATACAAAATGGATAATTGTGATTATTGTCAAGTAAAAGTTGAAAGAATTATTTTATACTTAACTTTATTCGCCAACGAGTCTCGTGGAAAATTGATGAGGGAAAAGGGAAGAAGGAATAAAATCACGGGGATAGTCACTCGTCAGGCTGTCTATAATATCCTGTGTCACGCTGTGGATTTATTACGGTCGGTTTCCTTAATTAGAATTCATTACGCAATATCGTACCTCGGAATCTGAATTCATTTCGGAAGTTATTGAAAATCGAATGAGCCGGAAAAAATTCGAAGGGTTCGCGTTCAGTAAATACTTATTTAATTAAACGGCACTCCTCTACTTCACAACACGCGACGTGTTTTTCCACTCCTTCCTCTTTAAAATTATGAAGAAAAATTGGTTTGCTCTACAGGAAGATAAGAATTGATAAATTATCGACATTTCGACATTAGAAGCGAAATTTTAGATAATTAAACTATATCAAACAATCAAGTGTGCTTTAAAAATGTAAACAAATGAGAAAAACCTATGAGATGATATTAAATCTAGGTTAAATTAAGAAATGTCCAATATTGTTTATTTTTAATAATAGACGAAAGAATTCAGCAATGACCAAAATCAACCAATTTCAGCATTTGAAAGGAATAAATTTCCTTTGATTTGGAATTTCATACAGTGACAAATTAAAACTTTCAAACGCGTGGGATTGTAGGTTTTTTATTGTAGGGTTTGAGTTAATAAGTAATAAAGTTTTAAACATTCCAAGCTTGGTAATTTTTTTCAATTAATAAGTTTTACTGCAAAGTGATAAGAAAGAACAATTCGAATTAACCATTAGAAATTGAACGATTACGTAATTCAAATATTGAAATGGTTTCGTAATTGGACAAATCGAAATTTTAAGATTGAACATGTATGTTATTTTTAACGAAAATATTTGGAATGTACATAATTTATTTAAGTCCGAACAATTTTAATAGTAAAACAGATATGTAATGTATACAAGTTCTCTAACGTTGAAAAATTAAAATTAAACAATAGCAACATTTAAATTATTATTTACATTATTATCAGAATAAAAAATTTACCATTATGTTAATTGTTTCTTCTATGTATTTTTTCTTTATAAAAAGTAAATATTTTAAAATCATTCCATTAAAAATAGTTAATGATTGGAAGCTAAGTTTTCTCGCCCAAGACATTTTAATTTCGATAGCGGAAAAAGGGTATAATTGATATTGTGACTCACAAGCCGTAGAAACTTATAAGATTCATTACATTTGACAAGCGTTCAAAAATAGAAATTGCTTGACATCGAACATTTTTAAATATGAAAGTTACAAAATATATTTTTGGAAATATTAGAATAGAAGACTGGCACAACATCAAATCAATTTTTTAAAGGTAAACAATTTTAATCCTGGGAATGCTCGATATTGAAACTTTTCAGAGTAAATAAATGTAAAAATAGTAAAAAATTCTAAATTGTAAAGAGTAACAAATTAAAGAATTTCAATTGGATTTGTTTAAAACTTCGATGAATTCCAAATTGAAAACGTAATGAAGTTTAAACGATTTTAAATCCTGTAACTGTCAATGGTTGTAACTAATTCAGAGGGATTTTTAAGTTTTAATTGATAATTTGTCCTAGTCATCATTTAATTTAACGTCTCTTTAGAAATTAATTCCCTCTATGTCGAACCATTTTAATTGCAAAACGAACTATAATAGAATTTTAAAGCAGAGGAGGACAAGGAAAGCTTAACGGAAGAGAACATTCGAGAGAGAAGGGTCGAAATTTGCAAGAGGAGGCACATTTTGCCGGGAGTTAGAAAGTTTTCAGGTTCTTGTTTTATTTGAAACAGCTGCTCATTTTATGAAAGAATAAGTGTGAGCAATTTTTACAATTTAAATCTACACTTTATGATGTGATGAAGAAGAAATATTCATTTTTGAATTTATATGTATGATTTTCACATGCATAATCCTTAAGAATCATAATATTTTCATCTATAAAACAAATATGTTGCAACTTTTCTGAAATATTTCAAAAATAACAAAAATAGAACCCTGCGCACGCTTATTTCTTTTCTTTTTTTCCGTTGCCTAATTGTCAAATTCAAATATGCTTCAACTGATAGTACTGTAAAATATAATTAATAAGGAAGTTTCCCGTCGTTCCGAAATTCGGTACAAGTAGACCAATATTTCGCATAGGCTTGGATAGAAAGTTTTTCGGAATGACTGACGCAGCCAATTTATAACCATAAGTTAAAATAAATATTTAATTAGCTGCATTTGCATTTGTATAATTGAAATTTTTATTTTAATCAGTTTCCAATAATTTTTGACTTTCAGTTACATATAAGATTTTTTTTTAACCGGAATTAAAAGCAAAGAGAAAAAAAGGAATTCTGAGTGCCACTCATGTCCTTCATTTATGACACTAATCGATTTTGAAAATGCATCTTTTTGAATTGGGTCTATCTTGAAGATTTACAATTAAAGGTCCTTCAATTTTGAAAATGTATAAATTGAAGACATTTTTAATTTAAACCATATAAAGCATAGCATTATTGATTGTGAAACCTGAAACTTGCATAATTTATAATTGAAAATCTAAGAAATTTCGAGTATAATTCATTAATAGTAAAGCTTTTTAACTGTCAATCTTAAGAGTTGTATAATTTTTGATTATAATTTTTTGAAACTGGAAACTTAAATTTCAAAGATGTACGAATAAGATTTCTTAAAGTTGATTAATTTTTGATATAAAAAGTCAAGTTCTGAAATTTAAACCTTCCAAATTGAAGACATTTTTAATGTGACTCATTAAAATTACAAAATTTTTATTTTCCAAACTTAAAATTTGCACACTTTTAAATTGCATATTGTAAAAATGGAAAAATTTTAAAGACTTAAAATTCAAAGTTATACAATTGCTTTATAACTGAAAACTCTAGAATTTTAGTGATACAGAAGAAAAAATGTTTAAATTTGGATGATTTACGAAATCGAAAGATAACTGTTCTAATGTGAATTTTCAAAAATTAACAAATTTCAAATGTAAAACATTGAAATTCCAGTAATTTTTGATCATATATTGTCAAAATGAAAAACACTTCACTTTGCATTAGTAAGGATTCAAAGTTTTGCAATTTTGAACAGTTCCAATTGAGATTTTTAAAATTTTTCAAATATAGAATAATAAAAAATTATTCCATTTTTAAGCCCCTTATTGTAAAGGCACGTCATTTTGAATATTTTATTTGAAATAGTTGAATTTGGAGGATATAAAATATAAAATTCGTTTATTTGGTAGATATAAAATAAAAAATTATTCAATTAAAATGATGTATAAATAAAAGTGATTAGATTTTGATAATTTTGAAAATAAAAAGTCAAGTTTTTAATTCCAAATCTTCTCATTTGAAGAAATTTCCAATTGTAAATTGTCAAAATAAATAGTTTTCAATTTTATCGTTATACAATTGAAAGTTTTAGAATTTTGAATGGTAACAATTTAAAAATCTTTAAATTTTAAAGATGTGTAAGTGACAATGGTTAATTATTTATTTTAAAGATAGATAGCCAAGTATTTAATTTTAAGTTTTCCAAATTGAAGAAATTTAAAACATAAATCATGAAAATTACAGAATTTAAAAAAATTTCAAACTTAAAATCTGTATACTATTTTTATTGTGAATGACTACTATGCAACTAACCTGACGATTTAGTTAAAAGTATATAAATTTTCTCGAATATTAAAAAATGAATTGACCTAAATAAATAAATTGGAATTTTAAATTATTTCTCAGGCTGTTAAAAAGTTTATATGAGGACATGGGTAATGGCACCAAAACTGTAGAAAACGCTAAACTCAAAGAACATATAAAATACGTAATTTTTCTTGTTGGTTGGTCATTTCGTGAAGCCGTAAACGGTAAGCGTGTCAGCAGATTTTATAGGAGTTATTTTCTTCTACATTTAGTAGCAATACGGTTCTAGGGATGTTTGGACTTTAAAAGTGATTAAACATAATTTTGAAATACATTGTTTTATAAGAAGCGGTCCATGAACTACGTTACTAATTTTGAGCTATTTTGATACCCCCATCTCTCCTTTTTGATAAAAACTCAAGTATCAGAAATAATTATTTGAATTAAGAATAATTTAAAATTTCAAACTTCAAAGACATAAATACTACCAAAACAGGAGAAATAACCTAGGTGATATTTACCTCAAGCAAAAGGATACAAGTGCTTTTGAGAAAAAGAGCATCATTGTGATATTGCTATCAGTATTAGATTCTCTGATTACCAGGTCATATTTATATACATTCTTCTAGTTGTTTTGTTTATTTTTAATGAGTTTTTTAGATGCTTTTAGGGTAGTATATATTTATAAGAAAAACATTGTTTATAAGGTTGTGAATAATTAATGGCTGTCGGACAAGAAAATATCATGACAGTGAAAAGTTTGATTATGTGTTAAGGATTAATAAAAAAGTTTAATAAATTCTGGTAATTGAGTGTCATTATTTATATTCATTGTTAAAAAAAAACTTAGCAAGAAAGATTATGAACAATACATTATGTTATTTATGGTAGATACAGATTTCGCAATAATTTAAAGCCATACTATGACACTAGTTGTTCTGGATGATTTTTTATTAAAATACCATTTGTTTATGACGCTGTACATTGCAAATGGTTCGTGGTATCAAGTAAGTGCAAGATGAAAAAAGTTTTAGTTTAGCTCAGCCACGCTAAAAATGATTTTATAAATTTTATATGTAAATAATAAAATTGTTAAGAAAAATCGTTTACACGAAACTGGCCCAGATTTCGGAAACTTGCCCATGATATTCGTTAAAATAACGAAAAAGTTCATTTTAATCCAAGAAACATCATTTTTCTGCTATGAAAGATATATTTTCAATCTAAAAGGAGAATTAGAAAAAAATTGAATTTTTTAACCAAATAACTCCTCAATTATGAACCTATAAGGATGAATTATCAGTTAAAAATATTTCTTTTAACAACATCACCAACAAAAATGGTCAATTAGTTAATTTCCATCGAAAAAATACGAATTTTCACAAAAATGGTTGTATCCTTAACCAAATAGATGAAATAGTTTTCCAAAGAATCTGAAGTCTGGGCAATCAATTGTTGTGTGTATAATGCAGCAAGAGCTTTGGCGGATGTGAACCATAAAACAAAACTAACAGTTGATCATAAGACCAAAAGACGAATGCTTCATCTCGCAATAAAAATACTCTGGGAAAAAAAGTACGCGTCCCGCATTCAATATGTGATTACCTATATAACATCTGGCGGGAATTTTACCGCTAAGATTCGAGAATTCGCCCGCGAACTTCGGATCCATTATCACACACTTAACAAGTCAAAGCTACTTACCATCAGGCAGCATATTGTTGAGAGAATACGGATACTATCTGATGCTAAGAGAATTCGAGAGAGGGGTGGGTCAGAGAAAACAAACAGTTTCTCTCTGGCCCATTTCGACTCTTTCAAGACCCTCCAGTTACTGTCGACCACCCGCCGAAACCAGAGGAGGTTGAAATATTTTGGTGAGAAGTCTACGAAGTGCTAATCACTTTTCTGAACATACTGTATAAGATATTCATAGCTATTCTAAATAATAGGATTGTTTGGGCAAACGGACCTGTGTGGCAAGAAAAGTATAAACAACGCAGCTCGAAGAAAGGCGTAGTAGGATGTCGGGAAAACCTGCTCATCGATAGATGTGTCTGCAAAGATGAAGCATTCCACCAACGTGACCTATCGATTTGTCTTTTGGAAAGCCTAAAGGTTCGTCCGCAAATCGTGAGGTGCATAAAGAGATTTATGTCGCTTTGGAAAACCAGATTTAGTATCTTATCTGGAAAAAATCGTATGACAAATAACAAGATCGCCTTTGCCTCCCATTACTGACATTATCTCTAACATCATAAGGTCTGAGTTAAAAAAAAAGAGTAACTACATTTAGCTCCAGGGATTGTGGAACGTTACACTAAGGAAAAAGATATGGAATTTGGGTTAGACAAATGCGCCAAGGTTTATTTTAAGCGAGGAAATCTTAATGGCATCCCTGAAGACCTTGGGCTCGTTGATAGAAGCACTAAACGAAACCTTTGCGTTGGAGAGACTTATACATACCTGGGCGTGCCTCAAAGCCGCACTCAGGAACTGTCGGAGAGGAACAAAGTATCTGCACATGAAACATGCACATGAACAAAAGCATGCGTCTCAAGTATTCTTTTTTGCGACTCTACATATCACGCCATCAAGGTGGTCGCGGAATATTGAATCTTGAATGTCTTCACAACAGAAATATTCTACGTACAGCACATAGAGTCGCAAATTGAAGAGACCCTCTTCTTAAAATGGCCAGGAATCACGAAGAAGTGGGCAAAGGAGCGTTTCTTTACAAAGCAACGGAGGAGGCTACTGAAACACTCGGACTGAACTTCAGTATTATGGGTGAGCAGAATGCATCAAATCTTATCTATCTCGAGTATTCACTCCTGAAAACCCACTTTAAGAAAGCACAAGAGAAAAATTTCCGTGAACAGTTCCTCGATAAGAGGATGCACGGTATCTTCCACAGAAATGTGAAGAATCAGTCAATGTCTTGTGAGCTAACGTTTGCTTTCCTTAAATCACCCGGATGGAAGTCTCGCATGAAGGGTTTCATTTTGGCATGTTAAGACAGTGTCATTTCCGCCTTAACATACCATCGCCACATTTTGAGCTAAGACATTCTTGTTGGTGGCTGCAGGTCATGCCATGCACACCTCGAGCATCTAGCACACATGCTATCTAGTTGCCTGACATTGTTCTTCTTAAATTCGAGAAGCGAACCATGTTACCGCGATTTTGTTGGGATCGGGTGCAGTTTTTCAGATTAGCAATTGCTCCTGGCGAAAGCCCGCAGTTGTCCTTATGACAAACTTTTAATTATATATATTTTTTTCGTAACGATCAAAGGTACTATCTTTAACAAGGTTTATTCAGTAGTGAATTTAAGCATAATCCTGGCGATGACCTTTAAGGTTATTTCCAGGTCATTTTTTTTTCTTTGGAAATCCCCTTTTTTACAGCGGCAATCGATAGAGCTGTAAATTTCGTGTTCAAATATGTAATCAGGTCGTAGTTACAATTTGACCTTGACCCAAAGGTATGCAGACCTTGTTTAACTTTGAATTACCTTAGATTTTTCCCCAAGGATACAATGCACCTATGACCTGGGTAAATATTAGAATGTAAAATTTCCCGCTCTATCGATTGCCGATGAAAAAAAGGGGGTTCCAATTTTTTTTCAAGTTAGCCTTAAAGAACCTTGAACGTCATCGTTGAGATCGAAATAAAGGTCACCATTGCATTCCCCGTAGAAAGTTCATTCAAAAATGGCCTTGATCTCCATGAAAAATATTTTATCAAATAGTTGAAGATTCAAGTGAGAGATAAGGTATCAGTTAACCAAAATTTTATTCCTTCGAAAATTTATTTTCCCCAAAAATTCAAACATAGATGTACGAGTTCCTAGCTTAGAAATCCGCATAGTATAAGGTCGGGAAAGACGGTCATGATGAATCTAGATAAATAAATATCTAAAAGATTTCACTGCAAATATGTTTCTTAAATGACATAATCTCAGATAATGTTGAAAAATTAAAGTCCTAAATGTTTAAGCTTCTGAAGATTTTTCTCTCCACGAGGATATATTTTTCAAATATATGTTGACAAAGAACGTTCAGGTGATTTTAGTGAAATCTTGCGGGATTTAGTTTTGTTTAAAGAAGAGACGTTAGTTCTTCCCGAAAACTTACAAGTTGGGCCAAATGAAGGTCATGTTAGCAATTTCTCGCGGAAATTTGATATTTGACAACATTTAAGGTGATGTTATACAGAATTCTCTCTGCAATAGGATATTTTACAACATAAGACTGTCGGAACGGGGTGCTCAAAAATGACGAAATCTATGAAACACTCAAAAGTTACCAACGACCGACGTTGATACGATTTTGAGGTTTAAAACATTCACTTGGAGATTATTCTAGACGTCGGAAGTGGTTTCGCGGTGGCGGTAGTTGGAGTAAGTCTTTGGTTTTTCGAAAAAAATCTGGAAACTGTTAAAAAATTAGAGTAAGGTGATGTAGCAACGACGTGAATTGCGTACGACGCAGACTAACAGCTGTTGGCGCTGATAGCTTAACCGTGCTTAGTCATGCATCCCCCGACACAGTGGCTAAACCAAGAGTTGGGTGTATTTTCAAACTTTTTATAAATGTACTGTGAGACAACGTTTTAAACGTTATCAACGTTCGTAATGTTATTTTGCCCCCCCCCCAAACTCTTTCGCTGTTATTAACCATAGTGCTTGGTACAATCCCTCCTATCTTCATAAATTAGTAACTTAGTTTATCGTCAGCCACTAAGTGCATAAGAAAAAAAAGGCAGAAGAGCAAACCTTTTAAGAAAATCTCATAAAAGGCTTAATTCCTTCGTAATAGTGAATAACTTCATCAACTTTGTATTACTTGGTTTTCAAAATTAGGTTCGAACCACAATACGGGAACGGGAACTAAGGCTACCGGAGTAAAAGTAAATGTAACATTAGTACATTTCTATGGGGCTCGGGAAATTACTTTTAACCGTAACCAGAAAGTTTAACCTTAAAACTGAACGTAAAATGAAATGCACCCAGCTAGAGGCTACCTAGTCTATTCCGCGGATAATGAAATGCGTCGACGCTAACGAGATTTCCGGATAGTCTGCATTCAATGAATAATTGGATGGCCATCTTTGATCTCGTTCAAGTGGCAGAATAACGAAGAGCAACCTATAACGGAAAAGTTAATTCTCAATCGACACTTGAGCGTATTATGACTTTTTGTAACATATTAATGAGGGTGTGATCTTGAACTTTCACAATTTTAAATCGTTAAAGCTCCATAGTACATGCCAGTTGATCAATTTGATCAATTTGTCTCAGAACATGAGAATCAGGATAAATTTTTCACGAAAATGGGAAAATAAATTATTTTAAAAAAATGTATATGTACCATATTGATTGCAATATTCAAAGTACATTGCATTTTTAACAACCTAGTTAAAATTTCAGACACAAAAGATTCATTTTCTACCAAGAGAGATGACTTTTCCATGAGAGGCTTGAATTTTCAAACAAATATTTCCAACCTCAACCTTCAAAGACAAATTTTCAATCACATAGTCGAATTTCCCAACAAAAAAGTATTAACTCCAACCACGAATAGTGTATATTTTAAACCAAATAGTCAAATATGCAAGCCAAAGCAAAGAATGTTTTAGAAGAAAAGGAAAAACTTTTCAAGAAAATGGATGAATTTTCAACTGACAAAGATACATTTTCAACTAAATGAGTTTTCAAACAAAGAAGATTAAACTTCTACTAAAAACATTTCTATTTTCAACGAAATGCTTAGATTTTCAATTGAAAGAATGAATTACCTGCTCAAAAAGACAAAAGTTCACAAAAACCGTTAAGGTAGTGGTCGTGCAAAAAGTCAGATATCTGAAGAAAAAAAGTTTTTCCATGATTTTAAAAATCAAAAGATTATTAATGATGTCATTCCAAATAAAAAACATGATTTTTTATGAAAAATGTTAAGATTCACGAAAAAACATTCATGTTAACTATGTATTTTGCAATTGATTTTTGTTTACCATCGCTTCTTACCAATTATTGAAAAATGATTGCATTTTAATAAATGACGGCTTATTTTTTCCAGGAAAAAATTCTCTGCAACATCCTGGATTTTTCTAGACACGATCCTGCAGATGAATTTGCATATGTAATTTTGACTTGTACAGGATCATTGAAAGCTTAGCTTGCAAACAGATTCCTTTGCAGGATCTTTTACAGATGTTTGAGCCAAATTCCTGTACATGAATTTTCAACTAAAATTAATTTCCTATCCATAAAAGTGGATGATTTTCATCAGAAGTTGATAATCAGAATGATATGCTACGATTTGGTATCCCCGGATTTACTGCCTTCCACAGAGTTAATTTCTTCATGTATCTTGCATAAGTAAAATCGATATATGAATTGCAAGTGAAAGTAAAAATGTACTGAAACGTCTGAAGAGAATTTCTATGAGTTTTTATCATTTTTACCTTAAATGACCAGTCTGGTTGCATTCGAAGAGGTAGGTACGCACGTGCCGAAACTTAACTGTGCAAAGTTTTCCTAACACGCTCCTGAATATTCGATTAACTCGTCGGAAAGTCGGGAGAATTTTAATCGCGAATTTCCCTTGGCTTCGGTTCACCACTCCAATAACTCTATCGTTGAATGTAAACTTTTATGAAGTCGGGTTGAAGAAGATAAATAACAAGCAGACTGTAAACCGAGATTGCAATAAAATGCGAAACAAAAGGTTTTATAAAAAGTCCTATTTATAATAGTAGACTCAAAAATGCTATTCCGCCAGACAGAAATTACTAGCTTAAGTTCAAGAGATACGAAAATATAATATAATAAACAGAGTTATGTGATTCTACGAGAAAAATAATGTATTAAGTCGCAAGTAGGGCTAGGCACGTATTTATCGCTTGGAGGTTGATGTTCACAGGACATGTAATTAAACCGTGGCCAAGGGCGGTTTTTCTAGTCGTCCTGACAACTTTAAATTTCCTGCGTAAAGACGTGTGGCTATCAGTTATGTGTGATATTTTAAGCGAATCTGTAGAGCTTCCAGAAAAAAAGAGCGTTGACTTGCCCTTTACATTTTTACGTAGTATTGTCAATTTTCAGGAATTTCTGCCTTTTTTGTAATAAAATTTATTACTAATAGACAATTTGAATATCTCTTATGACTCGTAAAACTATTTGTAATTGTTTAAATAAATGGAACTTATTTAAGCAAGTATTTTCAAAATATTTAGAATTGAGTAAGAAATGTCCACTCATATGTCAAATTTGTATCCTGTGTTACTTTTTGTTGAATAATCACATAACTTTTATACATTTCTTTCGATGTTTAATGAATGTGTACTTGTTCAAACAACTTTTATTTGCTGAAGCAGTTTTTTTCAATGCTTCAAAAAAATAATGATACGATAGAATACACACAATTTTTTTCCGACAGTATAGTACATAAAATGAATATTTTAATATTTTTTATAAGTTTAAACAAATATAATTTATTTTAACAATTATTCTGTAAAAATTTCTTTAAGATCGTATCATCTGAATTGAACATAATATTGAATGATTTTGACGAGTAGTAAAATCAGTTAAAAACGTCAAATCATTGTTTAAATATTTTTTATTTGTAAGCTGTGGTTGTTTAATCATTTTCCCTTTTCTTAAGAAAGCTGAAGACTGTTTTCTTAATTTGTCATTAAAGAAGGTTCTCAAAGTACCTACGGCCTTGGCGATTACATTCTCATTGAGATAATCGCGCTTCGCGCTTAACAGATAGGTTATACAGGCTCTAATTTTTTTAAATTTGGGCTAATCAAAAAATTCGGCTAAAGTAGTTTTTAAATATATTTGGTATGTAGTGAAAATTTTGAATGAAATTTTTGAATCTAAACAAAAAATTAAATTTTTCTATTTTTTGAAAATTTGAAAAATTTTGAAAAGTATATAACTTTTATAATTTCCATCAAAATTAAAATTTCTATTTGGATAACTTGCAAGTCTTTTACCTATCTATAAGAAACTTTGACAACAATTTTTATAATATTAAGAAAAAAAAATTTGAAAATTTTGAAAATGCTATAATTTTTTTTTATTTTGGGCTAATCGAAAAAATCGGCTAGAAAAGGTTTGAAATATATTTGGTATCTAGTGAAAATTTTGAATGAGATTTTTAGATTTACGAAAAAAATAATTTTTTATATTTTTTATATTTTCAAATTTTTGAAGAGTATATAACTTTTCTAATTTTCATCAAAATAAAAAATGTTATTTAGATAATTGACAAGTTTTTCTCCCATCTATAAGAAACTTCCACAAAATTTTCTAAACTTTCAAAAAAAAAATTTTTTAATTTGGAAATGCGCAAAATTTTTTAATTTTGGTTCGAAGTATCTGATTAACAAACTTAGCCTTCATTTTGGGTATCTTCAGAAGTGTGTCAAATGCAGGATCGATTAGACAAATCCTTCAAAAGTTAGCGTGGCTACAAAATTCAGGTAACCATACATACAGCCATACAGACATACAGGCATACAGACAGACAGACACCGAGGAAATTTTATGATTTTCGGATTCTGCGAGTGCCGAAACGTAAAGATCCGTTAAAAACCAGAGATCGAAAAGTTGGACGATTACATTACATTCTCAGAAATGAAAATGTAAAAATGCTCAATATATTCTTTCTATTCATTATACATTTAGAACAATATTTTTATGTGTTCCATTTTATATCATTTTATACAAGTTTTCGAAAGAAAACTGCTTAATCAAATTAGCTTATAACCTAATAAACAAATAACTTAATATTATATCTCATTCAAAAATTTTGATTATTTGTTACATTTTTTTCGAACAAATAATTGTTTGAACAATTTACATTTATTTAAGCAATTGAAAATTCTTCAAAAGGTCATAAGGGATATTCAAATTTTCCATTATTATTATCTGTATTAAAAAAATGGCAGTAATCGCTGAAAATTACCAATAATACGTGTTAATATCGTGTTAAAAATCAAAGTTATTAGTACGGTTTTATTTCATAGATACTCCTCTTCAATCTCTAAAAAACTTGGCACGTTTCGATCAAACTCTGAAGTATGAATTCAATCGTTAGAAAATCCAAAATATCCCCATGTTAACTTTTTCTTAAAGAGAAAAATTATTATCTTGTAAATTGAATAGTTATAAGGAAATGAAATTTTTGAATCGTTTGCATTATGGTTTTATTGTTATTAAAGTACATTTTTGCTTTTTAATGACTTGCTTTCATTGACAAAATAATAGTTAATTATAAAAAAAAATTTTTTTAATCTTTTTATTGTCTTTATAAACAAGTTATATAGACAAATGTCTAGTGCGGACATTTAAAGGCAGAGATGAATAGCATTTTTCAATAATTTGTTAATTAATCTTTAGACAAATTCTATAAACAAATGCCTAGTGCGGGCATTTTAAGGCAGAAAGAAATAATAATTCTGTTAAGTTTTCCTAAATGACATAATCAGCTATGGTTTGAGATGAAAATTTGTTTACCTATACTTTCTATTAATTTTTTAAACAAAATATGTAAAACAAACTCCCAGTTTGGATGCATAGACAGAAAAAATTCGCTATTTCACTCTAGTTCCACAACTATTTTTTCTGATAATCTGTATCTAAAATTAAGAAAGAATATCAAATGGAAAATCTTCATGAGTTAAAATCACTTTAAGTGTCTTTATTTCGAAATTGTTCATCAAATTGTCTGGCAAAATTAAAAAAGAAATATTAAATTGAAAAATTTTATGAATAAACATCAGTAATGACATAACTTAAAAAAAAATTAAAAGAAAAAACGAATTATTTCTCCCATTGAAAGTTAACCCTAATTTTTGTTATAGAATTTGCTAGAAAATTATTTAAAAGCATGGGGTGAGAAACTTTCATCACTAACCATCAGTGGTCCATAATTCAAGGAAAATTAAAAGAAAAACTATTTATTTCTGTCTTCAAATGTTTACACTGGCCATTGGGTTATATAATTTGCTTATAAATTCAATACGAAATATCGGATGATAAATTCTTATGATCGAGTATCATTTTTTCAATTAAAGAGAATAATTCAAGCGTAAAAATGTACCTTGATAACGAGAAATCTATAATGTGGATTACTTTTAAATTTAATATATTCATAAGAAATTAATTTGCTAGCCAATAAATAATTTGTTTTTGCGTTTAAATATCTCTGGACACCTAGTCCAGCGATGGTGGACGTAAGGAAAATTTTTCCACGAAAATAAAAAATAAATGTCAAAAAATCGACTGTTGCGTTCGCTTTTTGTATCAACATAAATATTTCAAGAAATAAAAATTAGCAAATTAGGACACATAAATCGCTTTAAAACCAGATGTTTAAATTATTCAAATAAAAAAAATACAAAAGCGATTAAGAATTGCTTTCTACAAGTTATTTTGAACCTCCTTTTTTCATTTCATCACACTGTGAAGTGTTCCGCTCCATGTTGATGGTTAGCGTCTAGGATAAGGGATAATTGTTGTTGAAAGACAATCTATTATAACAAGAAATAGTGGTTCACACGGAAAGAAAGTATCCTTTAGTGAAAGTATTTTTTTCATGTCTGTGTACAAAATAACTTTAAAACTTTAAAATAACAACTGTTTAAAAGTTTAGATGAAATTAAAGCAGATTTTTAAAATTTGTAGCTTCAAAGTCCAAGGCTTTCCAACAAAATACTTGTTTTGAAATCTTCCGTTTAATTCATTACCAAAACTATCAAATTTTTATTTAAAAAATGTTTAATTTACAAAATCAAGAGCACACAAATCATTATTACGTAGTTGCTAAGTGTTCATAAGAAATGTTTACTCGTGGACTGGAAATTTCTTCGAAGCAAGAGATAAGAGATTCGTCGCCTCCATTAATTTGTAACCAGAATCATTCATTAATAAACCAATATTAGACTTTTATCAATGAAAGTCGTAAATGATGTATTTTTTTAAAATTTTGACCTATAGAAGACAATTTTTTTTCTTTATATTAAAAGAGTGACAAATCCTTGAAGTCGATTGTGTCCGAAAAAATCGGTAAATATTTTTCTTAATGGCCACAATTTTTTCTTTAAAAATTTCCATCGAATAGGACTGCATTTTGTCGTAGTTTGATTTAGACCGAAGAACTTCAGAAATAATGGCCTACATAATACTTCTTTATGAATTTAGAAAATCTACCCATTTTCTTTTAATTATTATAATATTATTAAGAGTTACTTGCTTTCTATTAACGTCCCGAGAAGAATTTGTCCTAATTATCTTATTCCATTTGAGCAAAATTGTGTTAAATAAAATAAATTCTTGGTTAGATTTTTGATATGTAAAATAAATCTTCCTGCTTTGTGATCTGACGCTCCATCTGCTAACCGACAAATCTCTTATTTTTAACTTCGCCGAAATTTGCATCTCACGGTTAAATATTTGTTATGCTTCCTCAGCAATTGCCATTTATGTTCTTGGTCGAGACTTAAAGAGTAAGGCATGTACTTGATTTTGTAAATTATGATGATTATACGAAATTTGCTAAACTTTCCAATAGTTGTTTTAAAACAATAGAATTCTGTCAATACTAGCGTATGAATGACAATTTTGTCCTTTACTTTGCTGTCGTGATTAATCGTTATTTTACATAATTTAACGACAAAATTAGTATGAAGAATGCATTGAGACATCGAAAATGCAGGAGACACTAGGTGTTTTTCATCATTAAGTGTGTCGACATTGAGAAAAACTTTTCATCGACCTTTCTTTTTTCATTTTAGAGATATTGCTGACAAAAATTTGTTTAGGCATTCATTTCGTGGGCAAAAATTAATTTTTGGTTAAAACATGCCACTACAAATCTTTGGAGCTCACCGCAAAGAATGAAATTGCCTCGGTGTACAGTACTTTTTATAATATTATATAAAAATTCATTTATAGTTTATGGTATTTGGAAAGAGTTTAATCAATTTTCATGCATTTTAAAAAATTTCAAAGGATTCTGAATATTTGAGGTTATTTAAAATAATTGAAAGGAAGTTTCAAGAGTTATAAAATATTTTTAGTAATATCATTAGGTTTTATATTAATTCACGGGATTTCACAGGATTTTATTATATTTCAATGAAATTGCAAAGAATTTATTCACAAAAATTCTGGAATTGCATATAATTTTAGACTTGAAGAGATTTTCAAATATTTAAAGTTATTTTCAAATATTTTGAAAATTTTTAAAGATTTTATAGTATTTGAAAACTATATTGTTAATAAACTTTTTTCATAATTTTGAAAATTATTACTAGTTATTAAATAATTTATTATATTATAAGTTCATTAAGCTTTGCATTATTTAATCAATTACACTTAGATTTTTTGAGCTACTTTTCTGGGTTCGGCAACAGATTAAACAGAGAGTCAATCATCTGAAATTTGTTGTAAAAGGTTTCGATTCTAGATTATTGTTCAAAATATAAACTCAAACTTGAGTGTTTTAATCATGTATTTAAAAAAGTTGTATAATCTGGTTCTGTATTACATTTTATTAACGTTATTTTAAAAAATCGGCAAAAAATGTGTAATGTAATTTATGAATGGCCCCTTATAAAACAGACACGTTTTTTCACCAATTTAAGTACGTAATATTAATAATAAAAATAAATATCGGTTAACTGGAAAATTATTCGTAAATCTAAAATACTATTCTTCCCTAGAGCACATATTTCAAGCTATTAATTTCAATGTCTGAACATTCATTTTTACTCTCACAAAAATTGTGCATGTATCCTTCGCACGGAATCTCTGCCTGAACAAAATTGGAAAAGTTTATTGCGATGGATTTAATCTTTAATTTATTTCTCGCTTATTCGACGAGATCTATTCATCAGACTGTCGTAGAAAGTCCAGCCAATTGTGATTAATTCATCAGAAACAAAGGTTGTAAAGGTTTTGCTTCAGTAATCATGATTTATAGTCGAATGCGCCTCGGGCTTTAATTACTCAAATATTAATTTATGAATAAACAATAAACATTGATCATAACATCTGTAAGTTATGATCTCATCAGATCGATATAAAGAAATGGGTAATTGAGCAATTATATGTCAAATAAACTGAAGAATTTCAGCTATTGTTAGAATTTTGATTGAAAATGATGGAATCCGTTCTCTTCGGTGTCGAAAGAAAAACCCTGAAATAAATTTTGAAAGCATTCTTTTTAAATTAAATTTTCATGAATTTAAAGATTTCAATAATATTATGGTCTTTTTTATTTATACGTAAAAGGAAATAGTTCAAATAATATTTAATGAACAAAAAATTTGAAAAACTTATGGATTTTTTAAAAACTAATTTTCAAACTGAGTTTCTGAAGACAAAAAAAATTTTAGTTTTTAAATTATTTTCTTAAAAATCAATTAAGCTTTTGAAATTTTTTCATTTAAAAAGTATTTTTTCAAAATTGCGACTTATTACGAATAATGTGGATGAATTGACGTTAATAATTCTTCAGATGTTTTTATAAGGAATTGCTCAATTAGTGCAAATAAATTTATCAGTAAGAAGAGATTCACAACACTTTCTAACTTCAATATAATTTTTCAGTTTTAATCTCTACAAGAAAATCTTTGAACAAATATGTTTGCGAATTACTCAGCGAAATCGGATGACAGGACAAAAATGTATGTATTCCGAGTAAACTCTGCCGCACTTTAGAATTTTTGGAAGTAATAAATAATTACCAAGATTTCTGACTAAATTGCACTCTCAACTTATAGTATCAAGCAAATTTTGGTGTAAAAAACAACATATTTTCAAATTTGGGTTTCAAAATGGCATTTTAGAGAAACTGTACTTTAGAATAATGTTTTTACGGAAAACTCTAACAGTTTATTTTATAATTAAAATAAATCCATCTTTTGTTTCAAGTTTGAATTCTGGTTCAAGGTAGGAATTCGTCTATTGTAATTGCAAACGATATTGTATGAATAAAAAATAAATAGGTAAAAATATTATATAAATGATCTTAAGTCAGCTTAAAGAAATTTTAATTAAAAAAAAAGAATGAGTGGGCATGTAGCTATTATTCATTAACTAATTTGAACCTATTTTTGTATAACAATAGCAATAGCAGTGGAAATAATGGTAATTTTATCATTTTTATCTCTTTTTACATTGGTTATAACCTGCTTTTTGTCATTCTCGCATTTGACGAGGATTCTGTGCTTCAGATTGTGCCGCAATAAATATGCTGGTTTCTTATCACAAATAAAAAGTTTTATCTATTCTGAAAATGCTTTATCTGCAACTAAAATAAGTTCGTTAATAATTCTTCAGATGTTTTTATAAGGAATTGCTCAATTAGTGCAAATAAATTTATCAGTAAGAAGAGATTCACAACACTTTCTAACTTCAATATAATTTTTCAGTTTTAATCTCTACAAGAAAATCTTTGAACAAATATGTTTGCGAATTACTCAGCGAAATCGGATGACAGGACAAAAATGTATGTATTCCGAGTAAACTCTGCCGCACTTTAGTATGACGGTGTGCTGTTTACTGTCCATTAGGGGCAACGTCATCCTTTACTAACCTTTCCTTAGTTCTTGCAGGTTCCTATTTCCACCCAGTGCTTCTTAAATGAGGAACCGGAACCTGCTTTATTTATAAAGCATACTGGATGTGGAGTAGAGTGGTGCACCGTTTTTTTAATCATAATGAATATGGCCCCTTAATTTGGTCGAATCCACAACAAAATAAATGTGGTTTTCTAAATGATTTTTAGAGGTTACGCAAGCTCAGTGAAGTTTAACACATATTTCTAGTACAAAAATATATTCAAATTTAACTATAGAATACAAATGCATAATTATTTTTTAAATATCGCTTCCATAAGTCTGTTTTATAGGGCCTTAAAAAAAGAAAAAAGTGGAAAATTTTAGAAGAAACCGCTACTCTTCAGCATTGTTCTAAAATAATATGATTATAAATAGTAATACATTGCTTAAACAATTCCTTTTCTCAAATTAAATTGCTTGTAAACTCCCACTAACTGCAAAGTTGAAAATAGGTTGAAAACAAATGAAAAAACTGCGACTTCCCAATTCGATTCTAAGAAAACATTACTAAAAATAATAATAAATTGTTCAAAAAAGTTACTCAAATATCTCAGTTTGAGTATAAAGTATTGTTTTTATTTATCAGAAAAAATGTGTATTTTAAAAACCACAAAGAAATTATAATTCGTGCCAAAAACAAGCAAGTTCTAATTTTTCACTTATGGATTTTTTTAACCCATTACAACAGACTTATGGGAGTGATTTAAAAGAAGTGATTATTCATTTTTATTCTTTAATAATCACCATTTCTGAAAGATCAGATTTTGAAATCATTTATTATTACACCATTAATCCATTTTCCTTTCGTTGTAGGCGTGACTCACTCGGTAGGGGAAAGGACCCAGGTTGCTGATCAATCTCTCTAGCAATCACCCCAAGCGAAGATCCTCACGAAGTCGTTATGTAAGGTTCCCCACTTGGGTCCATTAGTGGCCAAGGT
>NC_046660.1:32322162-32354242 GCF_010883055.1 Belonocnema kinseyi | reverse complement strand
CTAACTAGGGTCTCATTCACACATTCTAACCATTCTTTCCGCGGTCTACCTCTGGGCACGCTGCCATTTACTTTACCTTGATACACTTGTTTCGTTAGTCGTCTCTTCTGCACCACATTCTTTTAGATTTATCTCGTTATTTACTTTGTCCATTAGGGTTTTCCCGCTTATTATGCGCATGAATCTCATGTCAATTGCGGTAATTTTACTCCTATCTTTTTCTTGATAAGTCCACGTCTCGCTACCGTATAGTACAGTCGGTACAAATATAAATTTATGTATTGCTATTTCAGCTTTATTTGATATACTTTTACTTCTAATAAGGGGACCTGCTCTACCAATAACCTTCTTACTTTCGTTTATGCGTCTATCTAATTCCTCATCTATCTTCCCGTCCCTAGTAAATAAGCTACCAAGGTATACGAACTTATCAACTTGTTCAATTCTCTCATAATTTAATAAAATATTGCATAGTGTTTTCTCACTCTTTCCTTCGAACACCATAGTTTTTGTTTTATTTGCGTTAATTTTGAGGTCCATGCTCTTCATGCTTGCATCTAGTTTATTCAACATTCTTTGTCAATCTTCGATAGACTCTGCCATAACAACCTTACCATCTGCGAACGCTAACCCACGTACCCTTACTGTTTTGTGATCCACACCCTCTTCTTCGAAGAGAGCCATACTTAAACACTTGTCCATAAATAATATAAATAACCATGAAGACATAACGCATTCTTGTCTAAGTCCTTGAATAATATGAAAACAGTCACTCAGTTTTCCATTCACTCTTGCTCTCGCTTTGCTACCTATATATATGGTTTTTATAGCTTGTAGGAGCCATCCACTGACTCCATACTCTTTCAGGACTTCCAAAAGTTTACTTCTATCTACCTTGTCATAAGTTTTTTCTAGGTTAACAAATGCGTAGAAAACTTTTTTCCTACTCTGAAACTTTTTTCTGTTATTTGCGTTAAGCTAAATATTTGACGCGTACATGATCTTTCTGGCATAAACCCACTTTGGACTTCCCAAATCTTTGCTTCTGTTATTTTCATTACCCTACGTATAAGTATTTTTGAGTATATTTTACTTACGGCACTTAATAAGCTAATCCCTCTGTAATTTTTGCAGTCACTTTTATCTCCCTTTCTCTTGTACATTGGTACGATAATCGCTTTTTTCCAATCGTCTGGGACGTCTCCCATCTTATTGAAAATAAAAATAAAAGAATTACATTATTTCACAGTTAAATTTATTATAGAGTTAGTCATGATCTTTTTTATTGTAGGACCCTGCGCCAAATATACAGAAAAATTTGTTTGGTCAAAATGTCTAAGCACAATTTTTTTTGTGATTCTGAACCTGCAGATGAAGAATTCAAATGAAAATTAACAAAAAATGGATCGGTTTTACTCAAACATTTTGTCAAACTTCCAATTATCGCATATTAGATTTGGCTAAATTTCTCATATTTTGTAGATCGGATCCACTGAAATTAAAGTTTTGTGCTCATGAACTTTACAGATTTACGACTTTGTGTATGTGTTAGGTTCCTAACCTGAAAATGCCCAATTATCTAAGAGTTGGTATTTCTAAAGGCCACTAACTGGCTCTGAACACTGAACTAGATGTGGAACTTTTAAAATGCACACAACTAGGCTTGGCAAAAATAAAACTTCTCGAACCCGTATAAGTTGTCTTTAAATGCAGAGAACGCATTTTGAGAACAAATAAAACTTCGGTTTTGAGGCTGGCGGTGGTGGGAAAATAACCTGATAGACTGCCGCTTCGGCTGAAAACGCTTTTGTTTGTCACGTCTGTGTGACCACCACATATTCTCCTTAACTCCTTATACTTCTATAAGCGGCGCGGCATCAATTCTCGGAAAGCCGATAGAAGGGAGCGCTATTAAAGGGTCTCCTTGTATTATATGACCAACGCGAAAAGGCGATAAGTTTATGTAGTTTAAAAAAAATTGAAAAATAAACGATTTTTGAAGGAATTCTCATCAAACAATTCATTTAAAAGTAGTTAAACGTGTTTTGTAATTATAAAATTTTAATTTCTTTGCATTATAATCTATGTTTACTCTGTACTTATTAACACTCATTAATTTATTAATTTTGTCTTACACTTCTAATCTGAATCAAATGTAATTTTTTTCGTCAGCTAATTTTAATTCTTTAAGAACACAAAGATTATTTTCAACACATATTAAAAATTCAACTCTCTCTCAACTACGTCCACCTTTTTATAATTAGAGATTTTTTTTCTAAGAAACTAAAGTGTAGATGCATTTGTTTGGCGCCTATTACGTAAAAATATAAAATATAAATGCTGTAAGAAAACTTTAACAAAAAATGTGTACAATATTTTATTTTGTACACAGCCTTAGACTGACACACCTTACGAATCTTATTCTATTTAGCAGTACGATATTAAAATAGCACGTTTCATATATATTTTTAATAAATATTTTTAGAGAATATAATTTTTTAATTTTAGAGAAGAAACCATTAAAATTTATTTAACTTATGTATGTGAAATTTCTCAAGTCATGTATGTCAATCTTTAAACCAAGTTCGGAGTTTAAAAAGCATTCTTTCACAACATTATAATATAATTAAAAACTTTGAAATGCAGAGTTTATTGATGTTCAATTCTAAGTTTAATTTCTCATGACTCATGTTCTATTACCTTCATAAAAATTCGTTTAACTGCTATTAAGATACACGGTTCGAAGCATATAGAAATAGAAATTACAAGCTGACCATTATTTGTTTTCTAAATTCGTATCTGTGTTATTTCCAACCAATCCACAATTAAGATTTTCCATGGTGTTCATTATATGGTAAACAGCACCATCATTTACACGCACAAAACTGTTTTAACCGAAATTTAATATTCATGTTCACAGATGTCGTATGCGAAATATAAGTCTATAAGAAGGGATGGTTAGTCAGAGGGTACTTTTGTCTGTTGGATGAGAAAAGTTATGGTGGAAAATGTTGGATGCACCGAGTTTCTGAAGTAGAATTTTTGGAAGTAATAAATAATTACCAAGATTTCTGACTAAATTACACTCTCAACTTATAGTATCAAGCAAATTTTGGTGTAAAAAACAACATATTTTCAAATTTGGGTTTCAAAATGGCATTTTAGAGAAACTGTACTGTAGAATAATGTTTTCACGGAAAACTCTAACAGTTTATTTTATAATTAAAATAAATCCATCTTTTGTTTCAAGTTTGAATTCTGGGTCAAGGTAGGAATTCATCTATTGTAATTGCAAACGATATTGTATGAATAAAAAATAAATAGGTAAAAATATTATATAAATGATCTTAAGTCAGCTTAAAGAAATTTTAATTAAAAAAAAAGAATCAGTGGGCATGTAGCTATTATTCATTAACTAATTTTAACCTATTTTTGTATAACAATAGCAATAGCAGTGGAAATAATGGTAATTTTATCATTTTTATCTCTTTTTACATTGGTTATAACCTGCTTTTTGTCATTCTCGCATTTGACGACGATTCTGTGCTTCAGAATGTGCCGCAATAAATATGCTGGTTTCTTATCACAAATAAAAAGTTTTATCTATTCTGAAAATGCTTTATCTGCAACTAAAATAAGTTCGAGGCATTTAATTTTTTGCTAGACCTTGTTGGGTACATTTAAAAAGGTCCACGCCTAGTTCGGGGCATTTATAAATTGTTACATCTAGACCCGTGCAGTTTAAATGCCAACTGGGCGTTTTCGGGTTACAAGCCTAACATTTACACATTATTTGACATTGTATTAACAGCTCCTAAAAATTCAAAGCAAGAAAACTGACTTTTTCTAAAAGAAGAAAATCACAGGATCTTTTTTGGTTTAACAATTGGAATGAGAAATCACTTTAAAATAAGTGGAGGAAGTACCTTTAACCAGGAAAATTGGTTCACCAGCAAATCTAAATTTTAAAAAACTACGAAAGATTTTTTAAATAAGCCATTGGGTTGAAAGCTCACTGTCATATAAGTGCAGGGAGTTTCGTTTACAGGAAGATAAACATTTCAATTTATTTAAAGGGTTCTTTCAATATCTCTAAAGATTTAAGAAAGAAAATCGATATTCTTGAACAGCCAAAATCACAGGAAGTTTTTTATTTATACTTTTTATTTCAGCCATTAATTTGCAATTAACTTATGGGAAACATATCCTAAAAGAGCGATTCGTTAAAATTATTGTAATGCTTCTTTAAACATCGCGCACAATTCAAACAAGGAAACCAATATTTCCAAAAAACAAAAACCAAGTTAGATTTTTTTAATAAACTGTTAAGGTAAAAAATAACCCAGAAATAATAGGAGTAGACGCCCATTGCTAGGAAAACTATTGACTTGATTTAAATGGTTGTTTCAAAATCCCTTGCAGATTCAAGCAAGAAAATCAGAATTTCCTAACTCTGAAAATCACGATGGATTTTACTTATTATACTATTGTGGTTGAAAATTAATTCAACCAAGAAAATCTTAATTCCGTAAGAACAAAAGAATTGGATTTATTTGTTAAAAATCAGTAGTTTTTGTGTTTCGTCTATTGAAAATGGAAAATAGAACCCCTTGAAAAAATTAAAAGCTTATTTTAATAGAGTCATATATCTAATTATTTACCCAAATGTGATTTTTCATTTTCGTAAACTAAACGCTGTTACATTTTTAGATCAATATGTTGCATCTCAAATTGATACCTTCATATTCAGTGTGAAACTGTCCATTTTTCCGATAATTTTTTTTCGAATTATTGATCTGCAGGTTCGACATTACAAAAGATTTTTGATTATGATGCCCTGCGAATATCAAATATATTTAGAAGATAAAAAAAAAATAAAACCCTTGAGAATTGAGTTAAGTTGATGTGTGATGATGAAATTTAACAAAGAAATTTTTCATTCTTTTATGATCTCTTTTCTTTAATATTCGCTTCACGTGCAACCCATGCCTTATTCACGCGTTTCGTCTCGTTCCATGGATATATGATAGAAATGGTTCACCATCCTCCCTTAGCACTCAGTAGCGTCGTTATTTGTGAATTTATTCTACCATATATCGTCGTAGAAAGTTATTACTTTTCACCCTATAACAAACTCTCAAGATGACAATTTTATTTCAAATAAAGATAACAATATAAAATAATTTACGTAATATATTTTTTTTCAAGTTCTTCTCTTCCCTCAGACTAACTCTAACAGTAAATAGTTATTCAAGAGGCATTCAAGAGTCAATAGTCGTTCAGAGTCAATTCAATAGTCAAAGTGTAAGAGGTTTCTTCTTTAGAGCAAATCATTTTTCAATTCGAAAATCACCGAATTAAGGGGCAGTTAAAAAACGTCACACGGTCAATGTGGGGGAAGGTAATGAGGAATTGTGATAAAGGGTGAGAAAGGGGTCAAAAACAACTTATTGACACACTTAAAAAAATGAAAATTGGTCATTTTATTTCACAAGTAAAGGATCTAAATACAGACTTCAGACTTTTCCTCTATTCCCCTATTTTTAACTTTTTGAAATGATTCGTCTTTTTACTTCTGTTCTCAAGAAACTTTCCATTTTAACCGTTTTCTCGTTTTCTCGCTTAAATGCGAACTGAATTAATAGAACCCAACAAGAAAATTCAACTACTTTACGTTGAAAGTTAATTCCTTTCAATTTAAACCTCTACTATTATATTTCTGGTTCTAAATTCATCTCTTTCGTTAAAAAACTCTACTATTTGGTTGAAAACGAATAATTTTGTGCGTAAAAAATTAATTTTGCCGGAGAACATTTAAATTAGTATTATTGTGTGATATCATTATTATACTATTATCTAACATAATTGGTTGAAATATCAACTATTATATTTTTGGTTCACAATTCATATTTTTTTGTTTAAAAAGTAACTAATTTCTTAAAAGTATAACTACTTTGTCAAAAATTGAACTCTTTTGTTAAAAATTCATTTTATTGGTTAACGATTCAACTAATTTATTAAAAATTACTTTTTTCTCGTATAAGAATTAATTTTATCTGTAAAAAATTCAACTATTCTATTTTTGGTACGAAATTGATCCTACGTCACATATAACTAAGAGGATTTGGTCGAAAATCTTATAAATAATTTTTTATATCGCTTCAATGACGCTCTGTATATTCTTTCCAATAGCCCCCCCCCCCTTATTTACCAACTCACACCACTCACAATTGCCTCTCCCTTAGCTCCGCATTCTTAGTTCCGGTGCCTTCACAAATGACTTTCCATAAATCCCGATATTCTTTATTTACTCCCCCTCCCCCAGCGCTCCGAACACAGAAAAAACGGAAGATAAACTTTAAATCGATTTCCGACGAAAGATTCTCTGCAACAAACATTAACTTAACAGGATAATATTTATACGAACATCGGTTAAACTTTCTTTTGTCTTTCCATGACAAACACATGTTTTTTAAAAGACCGAAGTTGGATAAACAAAACTTTATCGCTCAAAAACTTTCCTGCAACAAATTTTATTCTTAGTTTCTTCCGTGAAATACATTCTGATATATCGCCTGGACCTCACAATTTCCTTTCGCTCAAGTATCGAATTATCAGCGAAAAGAGTCACGGTGTGGGCGGGGCTCTAAAATAAAAAAAATCTGCACGTAATTAGTGGATGCTCCCTAACCAGTTTCCCTTCTGGAATACTCTCACTTACGTTCCTCCCTTTCCTCCCCCTTATTATTTTCTGTCCCTGAGACAACTCTCACCCTGTCGAGTCCTATAACAAATATACACCCTATACATGATATTCCCCTTTACGTATCCCCTACACCGATTCTTTTCGGCGCCCTTATCATCCATCTTATACTTCCACCTATTCCATATGCACATTCCTGATCTTTCCTCATCAAATTTAGGCCCCTCAAACTCCTCTCCCTCATTTACCTCCTATAAAATTATGCTTTTTTTCAGCAGTTTTTCAAATTCTGTAATTTTTATAATATCAAATTGCAATTTTTTCTTATAGCAGCACATCTAATAAGGCTTCATTAAGTCCATAGGCTAATTTCATACAAAGCTAATGCAAAAACGTGAAATTTTGATATATTCCTAAAAATATTAACACAATTTAAAAAAACGAACTTTTTTAAATTAACAGGGTTTTCTAGGACGTGTAGGGGAAGATTGGGTGCAGTGGTATATACACTGAAAGAGGTGAATTGCTGACACAGTTATATTGCGGATTAGATCAGCAATCTGTATGGCTGAAATAGGCATATCGATGGCTGATCTAACGCGCAATATGATTGTACCAGTAATTTATTTCTTTCAGTGTAGTTATAGAGGCCTAATGGGAACTGAAATATGCGGTCAAGAAGACAAAATATATTTGGAATCAGGCGGAAAGTACAGTACTGGAGGACAGGAATTATGCACAGGGATGTGGGGGGAAAGATGGCTCAAAGAGATATATCTTTAAGAGTAGCTGATGAGGGGATCAAGATGTCGAGGTGGTTTGGACAATATTGATGTGGGATGGGTTGAAAAGGAGACTACAGAGGATAGTTAAGGAGCATCTTGACTATGGTGGAGTGGAATTTGAGAGCAAGAATATTATTGAGTGGGGGTAAGAGGGAGTATCTGTGGGAAGGGACTAACGGTGAGGGAATTATAAGAGTGGCCCGACTGAGTTTGGTAAAAGAAAGGGAGAAGCTGTGTGTATTTAAGAGGCATTAAGATTGATGGGGAGGTGGTTTATTGAGAAGGAGGAAATTGAAAGTGCTAAAAGTCTAAGGTGAGCAGATTGTATGTGAGAGGGTGCCATAAGGAAAATGGGGTAAGAGGGTATTCTATAAAAGATGTAGAGAGTTTGTTTATATTTTATCAAATTGTGAAGAAGATAGTGTAAGAGAAATGGAGGTTAGAAATGTTCAGATTTCTTTGCTCTGTATTTATTCAAATTTTACTGGAAAGTTTCACCTAATACTAGTAAACAATCCCATAGATGTCTTGACGAATGATTTTTTAATTAAAAGCTTTACAAAAATATAAAATAATATTGCAATCACAAATAAAAAAAGAACCCTTAAGAATGATGTATATCAGTGTTAGTTTAAATTCATTCTTTCCACAGAAAAGGATGCTTCATATAACGATGACCAGAGTATTTAACTGAGAATTTTATGACGTCGTCTTATTCAAGTCTTTATTTTGCTGCCCGTCTCTCGCTCTTCCGTTTTCTCGTACTTTTTCTGGCATCACAGAGGAAGCACTCGCATTTTTCGACCTCACCCTTTTTCCCGATACTACGAGTAAACTTTACTCACTGGAAGTAAAGGCACTAGGTGCTCTGGTAAACGTGCACCCTACAATAATACACTGCTCGGCTTCGCTTAGTTATATCTTCTTGGTTACTGAACATTAGGTAACATGAGATGAAAGGCACAGTTTGGTGTAATATTACGCTATGGTGCTCCTTGGAAGACAAGAGCATGTGTTTATAGTTCCTTGGTATTGCGGCGATAAGAAATTAGTTTTGCATTCACTTAATATAGCAAAGTTGTTATTTAGACTTGCAAATGTTAGCATCCTATTTAATATTCGCAATAGGAATGTATTACATCATAACGAACTTAATTTATTATAGAAACTTATTTCGGCCCTACAGTAAAATAAAACAATAATACAATAACGAATTATCAACAAAATAATTGAATTTTCAACCAAATTATTTTTCGTCGATAAAGAAAAAAATGTAATCCAAAATGTTGATTTCTGAATCCAAAAGATAAGCTTTCTACAAATAATTAGAATTTTTAACCAAAAGGATAAATTTACAAGCTAGAAGATTAATTTTCTACTAGAGAAGATTAATTCTGAACAAAATACATTATCTTCCAACCAATTAGTTATATTTTTAATGAAAAGTTTAATTTTCTACCTCCCTCCCTCCCAAATAAAAAGATGAATTTTCAAGAAAGCATTTCAACTTTTAATTAAGAGGTCGAATTTTTAAACTGTAAAAGATTAATTTACAATAAAAGATACCTAAACAAAAAATATTTTAATTTTTAAAAAAAGTACAAATAAATCTACACAAATATACAATATACGTGAAGAAGAATAGTTCAAGATTCAATTGCACAAAGCTCTGTATGCTTTGAGGAATACATTCTCATCGTGACACTCTCGCTTCTCGCTCGATTAAATAAAAACTCTAACAAATCTGAATTGTTTCACCAATTGTACGCATCTCGCGTCATTTCTGCAATAACATGCAAATAGTTTTCAATGATAAAGAAACATAGGATGTAATAAAGAAAAATTAGTTGAAGTCTTTAATGGGAAACATAAAAAGTAATCAATGTACTAGTTACAGAGGCTATAGGAAGCTTAGTTCATTTATCAGGACCTAAAAGATCAGATATTGCTTATACGATCCATTATTTTTTTTAGAAGACAGAGCCAAATAAAAATTTGATCTTTGGATTCTTGGTTTTATTTCCAGGAATTCTGCACATTACAGTCACACATGACCTATAAGTACATATTTAAACGTAAAATTGTCCACTTTTCAATTGCCAATGTCAAAAATAGGGGTTACGATTTAAAACTACAAATTTGACCTTGAAATGACCTTGAAGATCAAGAACAAGGTCAAATTAAAGGTCGCCATTGGATTTTTCATTGAAAGTTACTCCAAGAATGACCTTGACAAATTTGAATAATATTTTGTCTGGACAGTTATTCATGTGTTTGCAGAATTTTTGAACACCCTTTATAGAAGATTCTTAATGAACTAAGCTCAACAAAAATGTCTTCTAAAATAAAATTATTTGTCACTCACCATAAGATAGGTACAATTCTTGAGAAATAAAACCTTGCACGGCGTTGAAAGTGTCCAGAAGCAGGTAATAACTCTTTCCTTTACTTCTGACTTTAATGCGCGAATTTATGAGTGTGTATTCAAATACATCAACTCAAGAGTTTTCATACATATATGCAGCTATTTATGAGCTTTCTGAATATACTTATTTCCGAGTGCGTAGGTGTTTCATTGTGCACACGCTAACTCTGTAATGCGATGATGAATGGGGTTAGGCTTACTTTTTACTTGTTCTTTGCTTTTTCTATCCACTTTCACGCATGGCAGAATATTAAACACCATTTTAGCAGTCGACTTGGGTTTTCTATCTTATATTTTTTTTCTTTCAAGAGAGTAGCTTGATATTTTGCATGCAAAAAATTTCGTCAAATAATTATCAGTTATCAGTATAATCAAAATATTCTGTGGAATCGAATTTTTACCAATTATATTTAAAACGATGAATTTAAAAATGGTTATGATTATTTATGAAAATAAAAATTAAACGAATTAGAGATTACTCATCAAAAATTATTTTTTTCAGTTTATTAATTTTTAGTTCACTCAAGTAATAATAACGAATTTAAAAGTATGGATTTCATCTATTTGAACGGCTTGTTACGTCCTGCAATTTTAATTTAGAATTAAATTTGTCTGCTCACTTCATTTCGACAGAAATAGTAACGCCTTGCTCATTTGCTCATTTATCATAAGGCTCAAACCATAACTTCTTAAAAAATCTCTTATGCTCAGTCAAAATGACGTGAATAATTCTATCGAAACTTCGGTAAACAACATTGTTTTAATTACTTTAGAAGAATGGACATTTACTTTTTTAAAGAAAGAAATAGAAAAATGAAAAAGAATATCCCAGTGGGCACCAAATTTGGCAACGTCTTTACGACATCATTACGACATCTTTACGATATTTTTACGACATCCTATGTCCGTGTCGTTTCGGTTTATTTACGATATCGTAAAGACGTCGTCAGATAATACGACGTTTTTACGATATTGTAAAGACACATTAACGAGATGGACATATGATATCGTGGAGTTATCGTAAAGATGTCGTAACCATGTCGTAAATACGACGCCAAATGTTGCGCCCATTGGGATATAAATCAAAGTAAGCGACATGAGCCTGGAAAAAAAGGGTCTCGTAAACCATTAAGTCGTTATTAATTCTTTCCTTTTCCTTCTCTTTTTCTGCCCCTCTTCCACCTTCTTCCTCTCTGTTCCCTCATTACAATCTATTGCATTGCATCGAAACTACCATCGAAATAATTCTTATCGGAATTTGTATCTTTATTCTTGTCAATATAATTATCATCAAAATTCTCATCGAAATAATTATGTTGTGAATTCTCAGAGAAAGTACTCTCATCGAAGTTATCATCTACATAATTCTTATTAAATTTCTTATATAAATTCGTATCAAAATTCTCATTGAAATTTGCATCGTAATTTTCATGGAAATAATTCTCATAGAAATTCTTATCAAAATTATTCTCGTTATAATCCTCATAGAAGATCTCATCTGAAACAATTCTCATAAAAATTCTAAAATTTTTTTTCTAAAAGACATTCGCACCCAATTTGTCTTCTAAATTCACATCGAAATTCTCACCCAAATGTTCATTGAAATTCGCATCGAATCTCATAGAAGTTCGTATCAGAATTCTTATCAAAATTCTCATTGAAATAATTTTCATAAAAAATTCTCATAGAAATTTTAATCGAAATTCTTATCAAAATTTGCATCTATAGCAGAAAAACATTGCTATATTAATATTGCAAGAGTTACAAGTGGAAATAGATGGAATTGACACCCTTTTTGTAAATATTTATCAAAATAACTAAAAATAATTCCCGTATAGTAACATCCAGTGAGCATCATTTGTTGAAGATTCAGTTCGATTTATATTTACAGTGCATAAATTAAAAGAATAATACCAGATATGGATTAAACTTATTTTTGAGGCAGATTTTATTGATTTTAAAATATAAAGAATTGGCTCATGTATCGAGAACAGTAAGTCGGTACATTTTTTTTAGATTTTCTCAATATATTATACAAAGGAATGAGAACTTAATATTAATGCTTCAAATATACTGAATAGCATATTCTCATAAATTATAATTCTTTGGTTTTATCTTAAAGTAAATGAAACTAAAACAATAATTAAAAATAATCAATACGTACTTAATTTTAGTAACGGCATAATCTAATGTTTTGCTTCATGTTATAATCTTGTAAGTACGAGAACGTAAAATAATAAAATAATTCAGGAAATTCTGCCTATTTGGATTTCGAGAATGGCATTTTGAAACTTACCAACGGATTACTTAAGGAAATAGGACGCCTTCACATTCGGTATGTAATTTCGGATCATGTTCGACTTTTCTTCAAAAATTCAGAACTTTCTGTAAAAATCATTTTACAGCTAAAATCGAACATCTTAAAGTAGCTGAAATTTTACATAATTTTGTTATAGTGATATACTGTATGTTAAGATCGGCAAGGAAAATCATACTTCAATGTATGCTTTATCTCTTGGCTACATGCTCGTATAGGTAACCATTTGCCAAAAAAATGGGCACTTTCCTTGCGGAATGTCACAAATAATAGATTATATAAATAAGACAAAACATGGAAGCAAAATTTTGCAAGGTTTTCTTGACTGCCATAACTAAAATACAAAAAATGATGACTGTAAAAATATTATTTTTATCAGAACTTGTTAACGAAACTACCAAACATTCTCTTATGAAATGTGATATTTACTTTACAGAAAATAATGAAAATGTTTTCAGTTTTCTATTCAGAAAAAGAGAATTAAAATGATCAAATATAAAATATTTTAAAAGTTCGGCCTCGGCTTTTGACAGCGTTCTCATCTTATTATTTTAAAACTATCATTTAAGGACACATTGAGGTTTTTATGTGGATTCATGTTCCAAGTAATAGTTGGCCCTTTTCTCTCGTAAAACGACTTTCTTTCTGTATAGCCTTTATCCAATATCTTTTAGTCCCTTCCTTTTCACCCCCTTTCTTTCTCTCTATCTCTTTCTCTATATATCTTTTTCTCTCCCTCCCTTTACACACAGTTCTCTGATTAATCTGTTTCATTACCCACCTACAAGTTCCGGCACACGGTCCAACTTTTTGTTATTAGCATTTAGGGTGCGCCTCGGCGGTTTCGTTGTGCAGTGTGTCGTTGGTCCATGTTGCTCTTGTTATTGTTGTTGTTGCTGGTGAGCAGTGACATCGTTGTGGGTTGGGAACAGCTATACGAGGTCGGAGGGTGCGACAAGATGAAGCAGCCAAGCAGATACTAGTAAATACATACGCTCGTATGAACCTCGTATCATATGACCAGTGTCGTCTTTAAATCCTCCTAGACCCGGAGCAATTTGCGGTAAAGTTTGATCCAAAACAATTTACCCAGCTAGAATTACATTATAATTTGTATGCTCATTTCCTTAAATTATTTGACATGTAGAATTAAGATTTAGGGTTATGTGCATCATAACTCTTATCTCGAATACTATATTACTGATTAAAATAATAGCAGTGTACTCATAACCTTAATGTTTGGTTTAAGTTTCAACCTCTTTACCTTCTAAGTCATAGTATATATCGATTCAAAGTTTTGAGAGAGCTGAAAAGAAAAAAATTTTATACTGCCAGAGCAACATGTTACAAATTGTATTCCAAACATTTTATATCAATTTAAAAAATCCAATGAAGAATTTTTGTAGAACAATAAAGTCCTTTAAAACCTAGATATCTCTTTCTTCGGACGTTATAATGTTGATGCAAATTTCTCACAAGGAGAAAAGAAAAGTTTTATTGGTCATATGTTCTAATGGTGTATTTATTAAGTGAAATAAGTACATCGGTATATAAAAATCCTTAAATGTTTACAAGTAATAAAAATCTGCACTATCCCATATAAGTTTTATTCATTAAACTTAAAATTTTGAATCGAATGTAAAAACACGTTCCAGAAACATTCAACTCAGATGAAAAACATGCATAAAGAAAACGTAAGATTTCTTTTAATTCTACAAATTAATTTTTTGCTTTCAAACATTAATTAATAAACAATTTAAAAAAATAATCAAAAAAGATAGTATGATTGCCGAAATGTTAGACTGCAAGAATCAATCAACATTCTTGGCTAGTTTTCTAGTTAATTGATATTATCTACTGTTGATTGTTATTTACTGTATGTTGGTCTTCCCTATAATAGTTTAAGAAAAACTTGAGAAGCTACAAGAACTCATCATGCGAAAAATCTTAAAATCCTTTAAAAAATGTTCGAAGTTTATTGTTAGTTATTTTTGGACAAACAATTTAGACATTATAATATTAGATAATGGACAGAGGACGATGTCACAACAGCTGTGAAACTCGAAAGTTAGGATAGCCATAGGGTGTACCATACACAGGCTGATAAACTTCAAACTATGAAGAACGCATCAAAGAGCTTAATATTTAAAAAGAAGTAGATAAAAAATCCATTGGCAATCATCGCTAATATGCATCCTTCCAGTCAAAAAATAATCCACTTTACTCTCAGTTTTTTTTATAAAAATATATTCCAGTATCTTTCGTTTATAGGTTATACTTTGTTCTTCTGAAGCGTGTTGAAAAAGGCTAGATTTGTATTGCCCAATTGGCAATGTCTTTTGTGTTCAGTTATACGGGTTTTTAATCTTCTGCTTGATTAACCAATATATATTTTGTTGCATCATTTGTACTTGATGAGATACTACGTTAAATAAATGATATATTTTATCATGATCTTCTTTGTTCATCCATAGATTTTCTATTTCGTCGAGAATTTTGAAATAAACATTATTTTTAACTTCTTGAACGTATTTCTAATTCTGCCAGATAAGAATTAAAATATACGTTAATTTGTAGAGTTTTTTTAATATCTTTTTTTACGAAACTAGATGCGAATAAGTTTATGCTTTTATTAATTAAATTTCAAACTGAACCAATCTTTAAGCGGATAAGCTGTTGTTAATTGTAAGTTAACTATTGTGCAGAAGAGGTCGGCTTATTACACTAATTTGTAACGAAAGTACCATTTACCTTAGTTTCGATAATACAAAGTTCTATATAATTTAGAGTGTTGTTAGCTTCAGTTTCAAATGTGAACTTTATTGAATTTTCAACATTATTAAATGTTTTGACAAAATATTTAATTCTGTTTGTTGGAGTTATTGCAAAAACTTCATCAACGTCTGTTTTGTAAAAGATCGGATTAAAATTAAGATTTGATCAAGCTTTCTTCTAGACATGCTCAAGCACAAAGCGATATTCAAAGACAAAGACCCTTTGGGAAGCCTTAAATGTGTTAAAAATTTTGTTGGTTACATGAAAACAATGTATTCGTTAAATAACTGATCTTACATTAATAATCAGTTCATCAATTAAAATTATGAATACATTCGTTTTAATGTTTAACTTATGCTCCCTAATTTTAGAGCTACATCTAATGAAATGTTATCAAATATGGATATCTTGACTAAAGATACTGTAGATTTAATTATTGGTATTTTCATAATATTAATTTTGTATTTCAGCTGTAAAATTCTCCTAATCTTTGATTAAAGAATCTGCTTTTGCTTTGACAGGCTTCAAGATAGTCGCTCAAAAGTAAACTGCTTGGTGAGTTGGAGATTTGATGAAAAAAACTATTAACCATAATTTCAGATTTAGGGAGCAGTATCATTTCCTTTCTTCTCAACTAAAGGGATTAAGCTCGTATGTAATTTTTTATAGAAAATTGTATTGTTTTAACATCATTTCCAACTTAGAATTATAATCATTCTCAGGTCAATACTGATATGTGCATTTGTTTTATGTAGAAGAATTGATCACACAAATAAAAAGTATCATTGTTTTTTACGATATATAAACTATATATAACTCTTTAACCTCGGTTTCTATCAAAAGCTATTGTCATAGTAACTTTCTCGGCTTTTAAACAAAGTAAATCCTTCTTTTTATTCTTGTACTAAGCGATTATTTCAATATTTCTATGATTGTTAAATTTATTGTTTTTTTTGCGGTTAGCTACTGGTTTGGTAATATTGTTTCTAGTTTCTTGCTTTTTAAATTGTTGTTAGGATTTTATCAAATTTTCTAAGGCAGAAATTATATTATTAGTGGTTATTTGATTGGATGTATAAGTTATATCAAATTTATCGCCTAAAGTAATGTTTCCTGCAATGTCGTTTTGTATAACTTTGTTTGAATGATCTTTAGACTTTTAGACCTCTAAACCATTGTGTTAGACCTTTATCATTTTCGAGTAAAATTTTTCGACTTCAAACTTTTTCATGAATTCAGCATTTTTTTATATTTCAGTCTATTAATAATTATATCCTGAGACTAAGAAAAGTTATATAATGAATATATTAAATTGTTCGCAGTAAACGAGATTTTGAAAATGAAACATATCCGGATAATTTCTTAATTTGATTTATTGCATTTTTAACTTCACAATTTGAAATGTCTTTCTGACATAGGTATATGTTTAAATTTATTTAATTTAGTATAAGTATCATTGTAAAAATAACGTGAAATAAAATGTCTCATTAAATTTGAAATTTGAAAGAAATGGATGCAAAGTATCATATGCTTCCTGTACGTGATCGAACAATATTAATTCATCAACATCAACATCGACATCTACATCATTTATAATCTAATCTACATCAACATTTCATTCTAATGAACATGAATAAAAAATACTATTTTGTGTGAAATCTAGAAACTGAAAATTGCTGTTAAACTTATACATTGCTTTTCGTCTGGATGGAACCATTATTTATGCGACAAAAAAAAAGTTCCTTTTTTCCAACAGGGTGAATGCGAATCGCAAGAAGAGGTTTTCGAATATAAATTCCACTTATGAATGATTGAAGTGACAGAAATATAAAAAATCTATGGCAATCAATGTTTTTCCCTTCGGCGGGATGCGTTTACATGACAGTGCGAACGACAGAGCGAATCGATATCTCTAACGAGTGACGAGACAGACGGATTTTCCAGGCTTTACTGGTATCGCGTGACCCGAATAAAGAGCTGGAATCGGTCCTCATTCGCATTTTGTTTCCGAAATCCCTCCACCTGCTCATTTTTCAGGTCTCGGGCTTCCCGATTTTTCCTCGCAAATCCGGGCGATAGACGGCCAAGCGAACGTCATCGCTATCCAAAGAGAAGATCAGGGTTCATTGGAAATTTGTTTCACGCCATATAGTGTATCTTTCGGGAGAAGGTATGGGGGATTTAGATTATCTGATAAACTACAAGTTTAGATTTTTTGCCACTATAATTTGGAAAAAGACAAAGGATCAGGAAAAAGTAATTAAACGTGTTGAAAATAGCAACAAAAGTGCAATCTTTTCTCTTTTTTATGTCAAAAGTTGCATTTGAAGAATTCTCAATTTTTCAGACAATAAGTAGTAAATATAAAATGAAAAAATTCACCCTTTATATATATAAATTACACAAAAAATTTCAAAATCTACAATAAATTCGCGATATGACGAGATAATAAAATGTTTAAACAAATAAAAAATGTTAATGGAATAAGTAGTAACTTTGAAAAAGTAAAAATTATAGACTTCAGAAGCGTGTGAGAATGCTAGAAAAAATCTACTATTTTCTACTCTTTTCTTGGTGAAAAGTTAGATTTATACTCTAAAAAAAATGTTTTAACAATCAACGAACAATTGAAACAAAAATATACGCTCTTAAAGTTCATTTAATAGAGCGTATAATTCATACAACGTATTATTCACGACGTTCTATAGAAACAAAATGGTTTAAACAAACGTAAACAGTTTTAAAACCCACAACAAACAACTTTTTAAATACTAACTGCTTAAATAATGTTCATTATATGTAAGACTTCACACTATATATAAGCTATATATAATTAATCAGGATAAACTTTTTTTCCTGCAAGAAGCTAAAAAATAAAACTTTTTCTTATAAATTCTATTTTTTTGTTTCCCAACCGTTAAATTAAGAGTGCTTTACATCGAACTTTGCTAATACCATTAAGAAAATTTATATGGCTAGAACTTCCCTACTCTTTTATAAAATGTATTAATATTATAGGTGAATCGATTCTTCCCGCGACAAAGAAGTTTTCATAATTTTGCATCAACTTTGAATTACGGTAATGAAAACGTTTTATTATAAAAAAATATTTTTCAAACTATTATACAATTTTTCCAATATAATAAATATTTCTTGAAATTCTTTAGGGAGTTTTAGATATGAGGGGGTGGAAACAAGCCGTAGACACATCCAACACATCCGTGCATGTGATCACACACACATACGTCAGGACAGCTGTGAAAAACATTATACACTTTGATTGTTATATACTTTTTGATTTAAAAAATCGTAATTAAATTAATAAAAAATTTCCCGAAATTTTGATCATCACAAATCTTCCTCTATGAGCGAGCAAAGAATTAATGACTGTTTTCTTTAATATTTGCTTAAATTTGTTTTCGGATTAAGTGTGTTAATAATATTTTTAAATAATCACAGAAAATAGATATACCTTTTTTTATTATATTAGCTATTTTTTTCTGTATTTGACGCCCAATTCTCATTCATCTGACATATAATAATTATGCCATCCTGTATCTAAGCATCAGATGGAAAGGATATTAAATATTTTCAAATATTGTAATTATAAATATTTGATAAAGAAATCTGTATTCATTGTTCTAATATAAAATATTTTTTGAATATAGTATAGATACCTTTCGAAAACATGCCAAATTATGATATCAGGATTGTCCATCATTCCTCTGGATAGTGAAATGTAGATATCTTTTACCAAGCTGATTGATTTTCAGCGCATATTTTTTTCTGCTTTTGTTTTGTTCTTCAAAAGACATAAGCATTATGATGAAGTCACAAATCAGTGTCTCATTCCTCTGATACGTGTTAATAAATAAATAAATAAATTACTGTGTATTAAGTAAAAAAATTGGAAAAGAACTCAGCGTCATGCTTTAAAATTAACAATACTTTGCATGTTTTGTTTTGTACAATAAATTTTCACAATTATCAATCCTCTGGTACTCATTTATCTGAATGCTTTGTATCATTAGATATCTGGGGTCCAAAGGAATATTTTTAAAATCAAAAATTAATTCTGAGCATAGGATTTTTCTGTTACGTCAGGTAAAATTCTTCTGTAAAATGATCGTTTTGAGAAAATCACCGCTTAATGATTTTCACGTTTTGGACGGAATTCACCGGAATGTGTTTTGTTTCTTCGTGTTTTTGAAGGGGTCACAAAAAATTTGAATCCTATGATTTGCTGGGCCATCTTAAGGTGGATAGTAAAATCAGGAGCGACCGATTTATGTATTCGAGCGCTCGGTGTTCTAATAATGCGGTGCAACGTGGGTGAGTATGAACTAAAAGGGAGAAGGTGGTGTTGGTTGTAGTGTGCAAGGTATGGGGTGAAGGCGGTCAACATAAATACAGTTGTGCAGAAGCACCAGCGAAAACCAAGAGCAAGTACCTAGTTGGAGTAAGCTAACCCAGCCTGGATTCGCTCATAGACATTACACGTAATATTCCGCCCACCTCTAGCGACTCTAGCACGCCTTCACGCACGACCTTATCTGGATTTTATTCTAACAATACCAAAAGGAGGATCTCATTTTCCTCCTCATAATTTGCAGTCGCTTATTTCAAATAGTGGTTATCTTTGCATATTAGAAATCTTTAAGGCTAAACTCTATGTGCAGTCCAGTTTAAAATTGAGAAATAATTCTCGAGCATAAAATAAATAGGTTTATAATTGTTCATTCAAAAACAGGTAATTCAATTTTTGCATTTTTAATTTTGCTGTAGAAACTTGATGCAATTCAGAAGTCATTCAGCAAGAAATTCAGTAACAAAGCATAATAACTGTCTTTTTGATTTATTTTAAAAACAAATATTAACCCAGCCGAGTTTCACTTTATTCCCTTGTTTAAAATAGTAAAACTATTATTATGATATCTGTTATGTATTGGAAGACTTCAAGGATATTCTCTACGTATTGTCCAGTTCAAACTTAAATAGATTTTAAAATAATATATGAAATCGAGAGAAATATACCGATAAATAATTGTAAATAATTTTGTAAAAGATACTCAATTTTACTTCAACAAATAGCTAGTCTTGCAGTTTTTTTATTTTATTTTTATTATTATTATTATTATTATAGGAAAATGATACAATTCTTATCCAATCCTACTGATCAAGGGCTAATTTTATTTCTTGAAAGACTCCTTAGAATTATCTTTGTTTGGCTTCTATTGAAATTCAAAGTATTATTTTATTAAGGCGATTCATCTTCAAAATTTAGAATTGATTTTTATTCTCGGGCAAATTCTAAGCGATATACTGAAATACAGAATTATTTGTAACATATTATTGCGTGTACATATTAGATTTACAAAAAGCATACTTTTTTCGAGAGCAGAGTAATTATTTTAAAAACTCCACCAAGTACAAATAAAAACCACCCTACTGTATGATTGATAAATAATTTTGATAACCAAAACAAAGAGGGTCTCATGTTATTTCTAATAATTTTTAGTCGTTTATTTCAAATAGTGGAACACTTATTTGCCTATTTTTTGAAATCTTAGAATTCTTGAAGAATATTCTACGTTTTAAAATCGAAAAATGTATTAATTGTTAATTTTTTTATTAAAAATAATATCATTCGGCACTAAATTTGTTTGCAAAAATTATGACTGTGGTTGACAAGTAAAATTTTTTTATGAAAAATAACCAGATAGTGTTGTACAGAATCTTTTGAAGACTAAAGATAGCTATTGATCATTAGGATTCAATGAAAATTGTATCGCTTTTGACTTAAGCTAAAATATAAAATTCTAAATCACTTTTGTTGAATAAATAATTTAACTCTGAAATCTTTGTCTAAAGAACACTTGGATTTTTCCTTCATAATTCGCTGCATTTGGATATGGTTCTTTTGCGCTTATCTTTTAAAAAAATATTTCATTGGCCCCGATGATTGTGAATGTTAGGGTAATTTTGAGACTGACTTACATATTATTTTACGCATTTTGATTCACCACTTTCATTTTTCGAGATCATGATTGTGAGACAGAAATATATTGTAAACATGCAATTCATGCAAGTAATTAAGAATATCAAATTTTGGCAATTTCATTTATACAACGAAACGTAGATAATGTGACTGCATTCACTATTAAGTAGTTACGCCTAGTTTTCATCAGACACAACCCAGGGTGTCTCCTCTTTAATTCGTCACCCTTACTTTCTTACTCAAATTTATTGTATAGTATAGTTCAATGTAAATTGGAAAATATTTACAATATATGTTAAATTGTATGAGCATATAATTATTTTATTTAAATTTTGACTACAAATTTATGGATTACTCTAAAAATCTCTAAAATGTTCGACAAATATCCAGAACATTTATAAATATTATAAGATATCCAAATCATTCTAAGGTCCCATTAAGCATGACGATAATTTTCTTGTTTTTTTTCATAATTTGAGTGAACTAAAACTCTAGTTTACACTATATCATGCTAACAATAAATGGATTCTATGATTCAATAAAAAGGACAAAATTCAGAAAAATGAAAACTTAATAACTTTGTTTTCGTCTAAAAATAACGTAATTATCCTACGTGATAGAAGGAAGGGAAGTTGACGTATGTGTGATGCTTTTCTGCATGGAAGCAATGCTGTATGAGAGAGGGGGGCGGAGTAAAAATATAAAATAATAGCGTTACGTCATGTATGAGCCAAACCATTCTAAAAAATTCGTATTCAATAATCTATTCGTGATATTGGCACATTTTAAAACATTCTTTAATATTTTAGAAAAATGTTAGGTTATTTCCAACAAGTTCAAAAATCTATCTCCGTCAAAGTATGCTGGAATAAAAAGTTTAAAGAGACCAATTGAGTATAGGTTTCGGAATTTAAATCGGGGCGAAGTAAACTATCCCATTCTACCTATTTTGCAGATAATCCTACGATATCTGTTGAAAATATGCATTTAGATGCTTTTCTCTTTGGAAAACAAGTATATCCTAGAAGAGAAAATAAAAATAAAAAAGAAGAGAATTTCCAGAAATTTCAGAAAATTTAAGAAAAATTGCAGAACTATCAAGAAAATTTAAGACACCATGAATAAAACTTAGAGAATGCCTTTCTTATATTAGTCAAAACTGTAAAAATACAAAGGCGGGATTTTCTAGAAAATTTTTCATTCATATTTTCAAAATATAATAAAATATATTCTTTTTTCTGGCAAACCAGTTACTTTTTGACATTATCCATATTTTTTTACAGTTTTTGATCATATAAGAAAGGCTTTCTATCAGCTTTGTGCTGACTAAACCATTTTCGTGGTCAGGAAATTTTTGTTTTCTAAACATATACTTTTGGAATTTTTTTCGTAAACAATTTCTCATATTAGATGAAAATTTATACAAGCTTAAAGACAAAATTAGCATTTTTAACAACAAAACATGAAATTTAAACACCCTATACTTCGTTAAACATGGTTCGAGAGATTTTGCGGCTTTAAGTGTAGAATCAGCCTGATTTTGAAAAGATTTGGTCTATTGTTTTTATTTTTCAATAATTTGTCAGCTTGAGCAGTTGCTTTTGATTTAATAATAAAATATTTTGGAAGAAAACGGTGTTGCTGGATTTTAGTAGTGCACGTGTCGCAGCGCTTACGGGCAAGAAAGCTTCAATTTAATTCCGTTCAAGACTCGAGATGAGGTTATTAACCTTAGCGCTCTAGCATTTGCAAGCTCATTTGTAAGCGTCCAGTGCTGCAACGTCGTGACGGTGATTCTCGTCCCCTTTCCTGAGTGCTTTCGAAATCGTCGAACTCGACACTGTTGATGAATTGAGCTCAGATCGTCAATAAGTCTGCTATCTTCAGAGAAAATGAACTAAGCATAGCAAACCTCCTTTCCCCACAATTTATAGAGCTCAATTAACCCATTTTATAGCTCAATTAAATTCAAATTGCTTTTCTTTAAATAAAGCACTTTCTTGTCAAATATATACACTATAATTAAATTAGCTAATTAGAGCATTAAATTTAAAACTCGATGGGACAACTTTACGAGAATTCTTCAGTCGTTACTTTTTTATATCGCTTGGGAAATATTGGCCTATATCGATAAAACTGCTGGAAAGCTTGACCACCTTCAATTTTCTGTAAACTTACATATTTTATGTATTTTTTCATACTGAACATGAATCAAATAAAAAATTAGGGTTTTCGCCTAGTTCCTTTCCGTCCAGTAACAATCATTGAAAGGGAATCGGGGTACCTGTGAGAAGGTAACCACCCGAAACGGGATCGTTTGCAATTCGAAGACGCTCGGAGACCTTTCCAGTGGTCCCCGAATTTGTGGCGCCTATGGAAAAGGGACTCGCCGTGAATGAGGGGAGAGGATGTGGGTGTCATCCTTCTCTTCACTCACACCGAAACCGTTTTCTGGGGCCCAAAAAGAAAATCACGCGTCCTAGTGTTCAGCATTTTTTATGGGTGACCTTGGAAAGATGGGAAGAGTCAGTAGAGGATGTGCTATCAATTGTTTTTTTCCACCTTGCCAAAGTCTCTGATTTGAAGTTCTCAACAGTTCAATGTGTGTTTTGTTTTAGACCCCTAGAAAAGGCTTTCAGTGTAAATGGGGGAAGTGCGCCCTTCTCTCATTTACACATTACTCCTTTTCCAGCCCCCCCCCCCAGTAGTATTTTTAATCAGGGAGATTATGAAGGTAAGATGGAGAAAGTAAGGGAATCATCCCTAGCCCTACTTACGCCAAACCTCTTTTATAAAGGCCCCTGACAAAATGACATATCCTAAAAAAAGACGTAAAATTAGCGCTTTTTTAAACGAAATGGACGATAATTTATATTTCAAATGGTGGAAAAAGCTCGCTATCTTAAAAACGTTAAGGCAGATACACTTGTTTTTGTCAGATTCGTGCTCTGTGTGAAAATAAATATAAACTATGTATTTTTATTAACAATATAATGGGAGCGACTTTTTCTGCAGTTTCACCGATTCCTAATTTTCAATATCAAGAGTCAATACTCGGTCCTCAGGGAGCTGGAAGTCTCGATTTTCTTTGACCCACGTTTGCAGAAAAGCTGACAAAGGGTAAGAGCAAGCTAAGGACTTGAAAGGTAGAAAAAGGATAAATAGAGCAAGAGGAAATGGACGAGTAAAAGGAGTGGCATATTTGTACGATGAACGTACAGAAAGGCAGCCAAGAACAGAGGGACGTGCGAAAAAGGAAATACAATAGGGGAGTCTTTTCCAAGCTAAGAAATAAACATTGGAAGAGGCTTAACAGATAGAAGGGTGAGCCGATTTCAGGGTGATTTGTTCATAGTCGAAAGGAAATGCAGACTCTAGATCTGGAAGACTTTATAAACTATTAGGGGCCATCCATAAATTGTGTAATAGCTTTTGGGAGTCTGGGGTTCGGTAAAATCTTAATATTAGATAGGGGGTAACGGATGAATTGATACTGCTTAGTAATATTTTTAACAAATCAACTCTATTTAAAATCCATGAATCCAGAATGTGTTTTTTTCTCTCGCTTTATTCTGAAGAAAAACATAATTAAATATAGAGTATTTCTCATAGTTTTTTAAGTTACTACGATCTAAAAATTTATTCAGCATTTTTTATATGGCTTTGGGTGATTTGATAAAAGATTTGAGAAAATGGTATAATCTCATTTTATTACATTCTAATGTGTCAAAATTTGTCAAGTGGTCCACTTTTTTTCCATGGATTGTGATTTTTCTTCGGAAATGCGTGATAAGTTAGAGTTTCACATAAATAAAATGGCGCTAAAATACTTTTGCAAAAATTTCCTTTTTTGAGTCATTATTGTTATTTAACTTGTTGAGCATTGTCCTCGTAATTAATTTTTTTCTTCCGAACGGTACAAACAATCGCCATATTTTTTGGCACGTTTCGTTAAATATGTTCACTCTATAAAATAAAAATCATTTGACCATTGTTACATAAATATTAATGAAATTAGCAACAATTTTTATAAATAAATAGAATTCGTTCTAACTTCTCAATTGCTTTCAATGCTTTAGTTGACTAATTACGATATCTTGTTTAATTACGAAGATTTTGGTAAAAAAAAATTAGGGAACTCGCATTTTATCAAAAGTTATGCGTGTTTTCGTGTTTACGTTCCGCGTAATAACACCTCTGGAATAGTCTCGGAAAAATCTCGGTGTGTATTTTTTGTTTTTAGGTTTAAACAATTTGTTAGACAATTACGCCATTTGTTATCTCTTTGCGATTTTTATAAACAAAGTATGCATCTGATCAAAAAACCAACTGCACCATTGCATGCCTCACGAAAATATCTAGATGTGCATTTTTTTTTGTAAACCCATTTTTTAAACAGTTAGAGCATTTGTTGTTGAGCGCACTGTTGCTCCGTGCCCGCAGATATGGATTTCAAAGTTGTGTGAATAATTTAAAAAAAACTAAGAGTCATATCAAAAAAGTAAGAACACCTCTGGATTCGTCTCGAAAGTATCTCGGTGTGCATTTTTTTGTTTAAACCATTTGTTAAACAATTACGCTATTTATTACCTTTTTGCAATTGTTATGAACAAACTATGCATCGGATCGAAAACCAAGTGCACCATTGCATTCCTGTTCATAACAATTGCAGAAATATAACAAATGGCGTAATTCTTCAACAAATTGTTAAAACAAAAAAAATGCACACCGAGATACTTCCGAGACGAATCCAAAGGTGTTTTTACTTTTGTGATATCACTCTTAGTTTTTTTTTATTAATTACACAACTTTCAAATCCATATCTACGGGCACGGAGCAACAGTGCACTGAACAACAAATGCTCTAATTGTTTAAAAAATGGGTTTACAAAAAAACACAAAAACGCACATCTAGATATTTTCGTGAGGTATGCAATGGTGCACTTGGTTTTTTGATCCGACGCATACTTTGTTTATAACAATTGCAGAAAGATAACAAATAGCATAATTGTTTAACAAATTGTTTAAACAAAAAAAAATCACCCCGAAATACTTCGGAGATGAATCCAGAGGTGTTTTTACTTTTTTTATATGACTCTTAGTTTTTTTAAAATTAATTACACAACTTTGAAATCTATATCTGTGGCAAACTTCAACGTCGTGAATATCGTTCGTCGCGTGGCATGGAGCGCGCAACGTCAACACGAAAATACGCACAACTTTTGATATTAAGAAGTTAGAACGAATTATGTTTGTTTATAGAAATTGTTGCTAATTTCATTAATATTTATGCATCAATGGTAAAATGATTTGTATTTTATAGAATGAACATATTTAACGAAACGTGTCAAAAACTATGGCGATTGTTTGTACTGATCGGAAGAAAAAAATTAATTACGAGGACAACGCTCAACAAGTTAAATAACAATAACGACTCAAAAAATTAAAATTTTGCAAAAATGTTTCAGGCTCATTTTATTTATTTGAAACTCTAACTTAGCACGCATTCCCGAAGAGAAATCACAACCCATCCAAAAAAAGTGGCGCACTTGACAAATTTTCAGACAATTAGCCTCCATTATGATGGTAATCGTTATTCACAATCCTTGGGTTATTTCAATTCACGTTTAACTAATCGAAAAACTTATAAAAATGGATTATCAAATCTATAGGTTATAATAAATAGTAAATATCACTATTTACTCAAATAACTAGAATTTTAGATGCTTACTAGTATTTTAAGATATTTACGATAAATTAAAAAAGACTAGAACAAATATTAATCTACGTCCACTTATATCATGTTTCTTATTTTAAAAGCCTGATTATGAAATTAAAATATATGTTTTGATTTAGAGCATTATAAAAAGTAATTCAAAAAAAATATATAAAAATCTGCATCAAATTCCCTCTTTTTTAAATATAAAACGTTTTTCAGTAATCTCGATACAGATGATTTCGAATTAAATATTTTTGATTTAAATTCAAAGATAATTTCTTGGAATCGTAGAAAACTATTGATTGGCTTTCAGGTCAAGAAACTTATTTGTTCCTGTAAAGTTTATTCTTCAATCTAATATGACTTTTACATTTGTTGAGTTATTTTTGGTTAAAAAATATTTAAAAAACCATAATAAATGTTTGAAATGAAAAAAAATATTTTTAATAAAAAGGTCTGCTTACTTCGAGACAAATATTTTTATGAGTGATTCTGGGATTCTGAATCTTCCTGATGTTTCTTATTTCGAAGTGTCTCGTCGTCCCGGAGTTCGGGGTGAGTAGTACAGAATTTTTCATAAAGCTTAGATACGCGTCTGAATTTTTGGGGCAACTATTTCATCTCCTTTTCTACCCCTCCCCCCCAACTTTTCGGGACGTCTAGACACATCCTTCTTGTTTTCGATACTGATCCATTTCTATGATATTTTCAACTCAAAATTCGTCAACTGGTTTAATATTGAATGTTTACAATTTACAATAATGAAAATTTAAACATTTTTGTAAATGGGTAATTTTTCCATTCTTAATATTATAATTTAAAAAGATGTAATTTTATATAATCTTTTTTCTAATATTTCAATTTTGAATATTAAAAACGTAGAAGTCAAAAATTGCAAATTTGCAATAGTTGATTTTAAAAATCGAAAGTTTACGACGTTATAGTTACAAATCTTCCAAATGGAACATATATTAAGTGTTAATCGCTAAAATTATAGAATACTTATGGAAAATTATTAAATATTTAATCTGTCACGTTCTATGCCAGGAACAGTTTTATGGAGTTTTCTGTAACGTTAGAAAGTTTGTAATTTATAATGTTGTTTTGTAGAGTTAGTTAAAGTTTGAAGATTAACAATCAAATATAATTCACTAATTGTGAATATTTATACTTTAAGATGACGTATATTTAAGTTTTTTATGAATATATAGTTCAATTTTGAATGTTTTATAATGGAAAATTCTTTTATAGATAAGATCTGGAATTATTACTTTTTTAATTTTTTAAAATGAATCAATGAAATATCATTGGTCGAAATAGCCAGAAGTGTTCTACTGACAATGAGTTAGAATTTACTGGTTCCCTCAGTCGAATTCCTGCAGTGGTTTAATTAGTGGGGTTCACTGGTTTTTCAGTGTCAGTAGTCAGCTGGCCGTACGCCTTATCGCGTGTCAAATTTTTAGGTTTAACACTTATCCTTTATCGCTATTTTCGAAACAGTTGCAAAATTATCTTTTAAAAACCGTACTTTACTTCCATAATAATAAAAAAGGCAGAATTTGCAATATGTTAAGCCTAATAATTGTAAGGCCTGTCGTTATGTTAACGTGTCGCGTCGCCTAATGTCAAACTCAAGTGGCTAAAGGCCTTCCCAGTTTCAAGCGAAAGATATGATATCCCCTGCTTATTGCAACCAGGCACCATTTTTTAAATAAAACAAACATAATTACACAATAAGGTTCGTTTTCACTCGAGAAATGCGAAGACCTGACCGGCGAGGTTGGGCATGTTTCACCCGCGTGGAGCGCTATATCACTGATTCAATCTATCATTTAACGTCACTGGTATAAGAGTTTGACATATTCTAAATCTTTCAAAATAAAAAGATTTCAATTATAAAAATTAACGAAATTTTAATTGTGAGTTTTCAATTTGAAATCTCTTAAATATTAAAGATTTATAATTTGAAGTTCTACAATTTTAAGGAGTTTCAAATAAAAAGCCTTTAATTTTGAAAAAAATCATTAAAAATTATTTAATTCATAAGATTGATATTTTAAAGGTATGTGATTATGACTCATTAAAAATGGAGAATTATTCCATTTTTAAGATTTACATAGAATAGAAGATTTATTAATTTTTAAAATTTAGAGTTTAAAATTCTGAGATTTGGAATGTTTTTTAATATGTAGTTACACTGTGAAGATTTATAATGGAAAATTCTTCAATTTTCAAAAATCGAAAATGAAGACACTTTAATATTTAATGTGCATAATAGAAAATTAATCAATTTTGAAAGCAGTATAGAAAGTAATAGTTTAATTCTAAAGATTTAAATTTATTGAATTTTATAGATTTAAAATTGAAAATTCTTGTAATTTTTTACATATGCGTTATATAATGTTTCCTTATATATAAAAAGTAAGATGCATTCAGGTATCTGGGGCAATTAGTAAATAAATTGTATTTAATAAAACGAGGCTGAAAATATTTGCAAAAATTACGTAACATAAGAGAGGGGGGGGGGGGTCAAACTATTTTGTTATAATTTAATACATGGGCGGTGTGAAGGATGAAAAATAGCCAATAAATGTGTTACGTAATTTATGGGTGGTATCTTAACCGGAAGATTTTTCTGTTCTTGAGATTTGCTGAAACTTCATGACTCTGACACATCTACTCTGTCACTTTAAGTTTTGTGATTCACGAAGCCTGCGGGGTCAAATCTTATCTCCCGTTCGGTTGATCTCCCTCAGCATAAAAGAGCACTTTCTTTAATCTAAAAAGATTACTGAAAGCTTTAATATTTCAACTGAAAATTTTTAATTGAAAATTTGCAAACGTGTTTGAACCTTTTTCCCCATCACAGAGTTGAATATCTTTTTCGTTAAGTCCATTTTTTTAAAATCTTAATTAATCAAAAATGAGTTTCCCTATTTTAACGAAGGTAACTAATCGTGCATGGGTTTAAAGCAACATACGATATTGACAGGCCAAGGTATCGATCAGGAAGTTTAAAAAGGATCAGCTTTCCACTTTTTTGTTGTGGTTACGTGATTATGTGTTCACTAGGTATTTTTAAATATGTAGCTTTGAAAATTCTGCAGTCAGAGCTGTAAAGGTAAAGGATATTGATAATGAACCACCTCGGGGTACCACCGCCATCCATTAAAATGAAACGGGCTCTAAGTAGAATGGCCACACCCATGGTCACGTATCTCATTCGCGAGATAGGTGGCCACAGGAAACTACGAAATCGCAACTGCAGGTCAGAAAAATTCTCATGTGTCTTATGGAAACGGAGCGATTCACTGATCACTGATTCAACCAGTGAAAATTTCCATAAATCAGTTTAAAAGAGTGAATTTAAAAATAATTAGGAATAAAAATGCACATTCTATGAAATGGTTTGCAGTTGTACTTAAATAACTATTTATAAAATATAGAAAAACACCAATTGGCTCACTTTTCATCAGACATAAATTAATCGTACTTTTATTTGGCAATACAATCTGCTAAAAATAAATATATTCAATCATTATATGAAGAGTGTCATGACAAGGCGATGTAAGTTGCGTTTTTTAAAACACTTTTATTGGATTAAAAGTTCTCTAAAATTCTACCGAAAATTGTGTTGAAAGGATATCTCCAAATTATACATTCTGTTGTTATACCAAATAGTTTAAAAATACAAAGAAACTAAATATTTTTTATGAAAATAACACTGTAGCATTGACTTTTTCAATTTAATTTTTCACGTTTCAGTCTTCTATTTGTCTCGTAATGCGTTAATAATATTTTAGGTACAAGTTGTATCTTAATGGGGACCTTAAAATTTCGAGAATAATCCACAGATTTGCACGGTTTTAACAGCAGTCATTCTTTGACGACCTGGTGACATTTTTCAAACCGTTTAAGCATAATAATAATATTACTTAGTAATACGAAAGAAACAATTTTTTGATATTAGTCAAAAATATATTTTTTTCGTTGTTAAATTACTCTAGCACATTTTGCATTCGCTTCAATTTACATTTTCTAAGAGTAATATTGAGTTTAAAACCTCCATACCCGTATATGTAATATTGCCTCGAATTTTAAATACTTTCAAATCGTTCTATAAATTTAGTAAAAATAATTAATCACATCGTATAACCAGGCCTTTCTGACTTCCTCCGAAATGACTTTCCATGCATCAAATCTGGAATGTACTTTCTTATTTTTCATTATTATTTTGTTAATTAGATTTTTGAGAAGTTTTTTTTCTCCTGATAAGTTTGTCCCGATGGACTTACATGCTTTTGCGACGACACAATTCATATTTTAGTCTTAACATATTTTTATCAATATACTCAAATTATAAGCAAGTTTCACGATTAGGTTTTTTCAATAAGTCACGTGGTTGATTGTGAATGGGGGCTATAGGAAAATTAGGAAAATGGACACATGGGAAGGGGCAAAAAAATCCGTCGGAAAATCAGTCTCGTGGTTTGTGGAAAACCTCTCATTGGAACCGTCACGATCACTTCAATTAAAATTTGTTGATTGAAACTTTATTAACAGGGAAAAGTCTTCTAACCATTCCCACAATATATTTAAAAGAGAAAGGAGATCAGTAGTACATGGAAATAAAAAGAAATTTAAAATAATTAAAGACGATAGACTTTTATTTATTATTATTCACATTCATTTTCTAATTAAGTAAAAATAAAGGCCTTAAAGGTTACGGTGGATGATGCTTGCACGCGAGACTTTGGTAGGTTACTTCTAAGGATCTGTGGACATAAGCAGTATGGGGTATCGAGGGTATGGGAAAATTCTTAACACAGTGGCGTTTTCCAAAAGGTGGTATTTCAATTTAAATTAGGAAAATGATTTATCTGGGGGTAAAGGGAATAAGGTAGTATTTTGGGATAGAAGCCAGATAAGGCAAGGTATAGTGAGGCAACTGATGGTGGAATGGGGGTTGGTTGAGGGGCATGGTGGACCTGTAGGCATGGTGAATGGCATAAGGTTGCGGTAAAGCGATATGAGATGGACAAAAAGCGACACGAAATTGGGGAAAAGTTAAATAAGGTTGGGGTAAAGTGGCATGAGTTTGAGGTGAAGTGGTATAATGGAGCATACACCTATAATAAGAGAGTAAAAATGTGGCACATGGGGGAATGTGGATTTTGGCATTATGTGCGGCCCGTGGGCTTATGGTGCACCCAGAGTTAGGTGGGACATGGGGCAAAATAGCACGCGGTATAATGTTAACTGTCGGGGAATTTGGGCCCCCGGGGCAATGTGCGCCCCAGGCTTTCGATTCCTGCACCTGGGCGTCGGCGATAAACACACACACACACACACACACACA
>NC_046660.1:32319494-32322062 GCF_010883055.1 Belonocnema kinseyi | reverse complement strand
AATTCTAAAAGCCCCCGTCGCACTTTGCGAACGTCGCTTAAAAATAATTGGATGAAAGAGCTCCACTGTTTTTCCGCCGCAGGAAGCCGTATCCTTTCGAGCTACTTCCGATATGAGGATCGTTTTCCCCGGCAGTCTAAACCAAATATTTCCCGCTCTTTATTCGTCTCAATTTATGGATCTTGGCACTCCAAATTTTTATCACTTTTACTCCTTCCAAAGTGTGTGTTTCCTAAGGTATTTTATGTGCATTTTTTGTTGATATTTTTTTACATTTCTAACCATTTTTATAGATGGCCTTCGGAAAGTGTGAAAGCTCTGAAATAAATGAAATTGAGTTTCTATTCACTCCATTCTTTTAAAGTTAGTATTTATTGTTTGATTCATCAGTGCATGTTGTGGTATATTTAGCAACATTTTAAGATGAATATAGACTAAAAAATATATAAACTAAAACAAATATTGTTGAAAGATATTAATTTATGCTATTAATTTAACGTTTTTAATTCGAAAAGAATGCTTCGGACAAAGGATGGATTTGTAGTTTTCTATGCGAGTGCAGTACAATAATTAAATTTGTGATAAAATCATTGTTACGCAATAAATATCATTTTTAATTTTTCTGACTTTAATTAGTGTTGATACGCGGCAGAATAGGGGGATGAGTGGTAGAAAAAAGTACTCTTTCGCCGAAAATAGTCAAGCTGACTCCCTGAATAGATTTGACAACAGAGTTACCATTGTCATCGAAAGGGTACTTTTTTCCAACACTTGTGCCGCTGTGCCGCCCACACGCCAAAAATAATTAAAGTCGGAAAAGTTCAAACTGATATTTCTTACGTAAGAACTATTTTATCATAAATTTAATTATTGATTTGCACTCGTATCAAACTAATACACATTTGGCACCATTAAATGTCTTATTCTCAAGATAAAGTATTTGTAAAGAAATCCCCGTTAAAGCAAAATTTTAAATGATTATGAATTTTCAAACATGTTTTGCATTGAACATATTCAAAAAAGATCTGTAAATATTTTCAGATTTATTCTAACGCCGACCTCGTTCTGGGAACAGGTGACGTTCCAAGAACAGGTGACAAACAGGTTCCCACCATTAACTAAAGAATGTCAGAATAAAATTTATCTTACCGTAGAATTCAGAAGACTCTAAGCTTTCTGCTACTTTTTACTACACAATTCAGAGTTTGGTTATTAGCAAGTTGCAATCAAAAGTATTGAAAGGCCTTGACTTTTGGCCCCAACAGAAAGTTTCCGATAAGTTTCAGATAAAAAAGAATCTTAGGATAATATCCCGGATTATTACAATTCGTACAATTTCTTATATTTTCTTCGATGTTATTCAAGAAGTTAGACAAGGATGCGTTATGTCTTCACGGTTATTTATATTATTCATGGACAAGTGTTTAAGAATGGCTCTCTTCGACGAAGAAGGTGTAGATCTCGAAACAGTAAGGGTACTTGGCTTAACGTTCGCAAATGATAAGGTTGTTATGGCAGAGTCAATCGAAGATTTGCACAGAGTGTTGAATAAACTGAATGCAAGCATGAAAAGGATGGGCCTCAAAATTAACGCAAATAAAACAAAAACTATGGTGTTCGAAGGAAAGATGCGCATAATATGCGGAAAACTATGATGGACAAAGTGAGTGACGAGATAATTCCCAAAAATGTGGTACAGAAGAGATGTTAGTAGACACATGGGAAATAAATTGGTTAAGATGGTTCGGTCATGTTGAGAGGTAATGTAAATCGTAGCGTGCCCAGAGGCAAACCGCGGATAGGATAGTTATAATGTGTGAATGAGACTCTATTCAGAAGAGACATAAGAAGCTACAGAATCACGAATGTCTGCATGAAAAAGTGCATGGACATAAAGGAAGCTAGAGAAGTATGCCAGGACAGAAAAGTATGGCGGCAAATAGTTAATAAAATAAGTGTCAGTAGAGTAAATGACGCCTGAAACAAAAGACTTTGGATACTAATAAAGCCAAGTGGGGAACCTCACATGACGACTTTGTGTGGATCTTCACTTGGGGTTATCGGTAGAGAGATTGATCAGCAACCTGGGTCGGAGCAGTGTTGCGGAATAAACGTGTTATTTAAATAAATATCAAGAGAATTCTGGATTAATCTAAAAATTTTGTATCCCTTCCTCACATTACTCCCTTCCTCACCGAGTGTGTCACGCCTACCCCGAAATGGAAATGGCTTAATAGTGTAATAATAATAATAATAATAATAATAATAATAATAATAATAATCGGAGACATAAACGTGACAATTATGACTTATATAACAGTTTTTTAAGGTCGACTTAGGATTTCGTGTGATATTTTAACCTGCGAAAATCAAATTATTCTATAAAAATTGAAGTTGTAAAGTCAACGGAAATGTTAAATAAATTATTTCTAAAGTCAATATTTTGGGAAGGTTTTGTTCTATGTTTAATATTTCAACGTTTTAAATATTTGAATAGAAATTGTGAAATATACGCAAGTATGTTTAGCTAAAGCTTTATTTCTTTATCTACAGATTTCTTATGTTCCC
>NC_046660.1:32309168-32319394 GCF_010883055.1 Belonocnema kinseyi | reverse complement strand
TTTTAATAAAATTATTCTTCCAAATGTTGAGGATATAATTAATAAATCAGACAAAGTATATATTATTTATAGAATATAAATGTTAGTGTGAATATAGATGTTGTATTTATCTCGATTATGTATTTACCTCGAGCTCGGCCTTTATATTTTCGCACATTCTTGCGCAAACATTTTAAAATTACGACCTAAAACATCCACCACTGTAATTTTTGCGATTGTGAATTCTCTTCCGTTAAAAAAGCTTAGCTCGAGAGTTTGAGCGGACCTACGGCACGTGACTGAGGGTAATCGCATTCCGCGCTTATTCTTTGCATTTCTTCCACATTCGGGCACAGACCTTTTAAAATCAAAGGTGAACCGACCGACAATTGTAATTTTGTAATTTGTAACTCTCTTTTGTTAAAGCTCTTTCGGCTTTAACGAACACATGCTCATCACGTATCTCGTGCTTCGCACTCGATTTTGTCGAACTTGTCAACTTTTCTACATTATACACAACGCTTTTGTATCAATTATAATACATTCTTATGTGACTGCCAAGGATTACTTATTAGAAAATTGCAAAATAAAAAGCAAATTGTCTTTATCATGATTATTTTTGTATTTGTTTCTTATTTTGCTTTAAATCGTATTCTAAGCTGCTCTGAAACATGTATCATTTCAATGAATGTATATCATTACAGTTCATAACATGCATAAAAATTGAATCATACTAATTCTTATTTCCGTGTTTTTATAATTTTTTTATTTTCAATGTTGTTTTTTACGATTAAATAAAAACTACTGCGCATCTGCATAGGGTCTGAAACAGGAATCTATATAGGGTCCTATATAGGAGCCTCTGTCCTCTTTCGTATTTTCTGTGCTTTTTCCAAAAAGTTAATTTTTAAATTTTTAATCTTTTATTTTAAGACTGAAAGAAAATCTACTCGTCCTATCGAAAAATAATTAATAATAAGTTTATAGATCTTTTTAGCCGGACAACTTTTGTCTGGTAATTCAAGTTCATACCTTGTGTCGTCTTTTCAAATAAATTTAATATTTTTACTTAGAATGTTATTTTTTACGAGTAAAGCAAAAACTAACTGTCCTATAAAAAATGATAACTCTTTTATGGATGAACAAGTTTTGTCTCATTTTTCCACTTAGCTCATATCAAAAAGTGATTCATTCTCAATTTGTAGTTCTTTCCATGGCGCGCAATTTGAGCTTTTCCATTTTTTTCGCATCTTCTGTAGTTTGACCAAACAATGGAATTTTTGGATTTTTCATTATTTTTGGTACGATCAAATTTGGAGTGTTCACCTTCTCGACCAAATTAAAAAAGTTGTTATCATAATCTTGTAGGGCTTTCGAGAAGTGAAGTTTTTCTTATCCTGACTTTTTTTCATAACATGCGTTCTTTGGCTTAAAATGTTCATTTTAGTTTTACTTTTTTTTTGGATTTTGAAAATGCTCTAACTCTGATAATTTTCTTTTTATAAAAAAAAGTCAGGAGGATAAATTGTTTAAGTTTTGAAGTAATATGAACAATAGTGCATAAAATTTATACATCTGAAAAAAATATGGTTTCAAACATTTTTTGTACGATCAAATTTTGAATTTTCAAATTTTTGACCAAATTGAAAAGGTTGTTATCATAATCTTGTAGGGATTTCAAAAAGTAACGTTTTTCTCTTTCAGACTTTTTTTCGTATCATGCGTTGTTTGGCTTAAATCGTTCATTTTAGTTTGTTTTTCTTGATTTTTAAAATGCTATACATCTAGTAATTTTTGATTTTTCAAAAAAAGTCATTAGGATAAATTGTTAAAGTCTTTGAATTCTATAACTAACAGTATAGAGAATTTTTGAATCTTTAAAAAAGTGGTCTTAAAAATATTCAAAATGTGCCCAAGTTTTTAATTTTCATCCAAAATGGCTGGCTAACGAACTTGACAGACAAACAGACAGACAGACACATTCGTAAAAACCTGTTTTTCGGATTCAGGTGGTCTCAAAACGAGGACCTTTGACAAAAACTGGGGGGGGGGTCAAATTTTACACAAATCTAATACCTTCTCTGATGAGAATGTAAAAAGGAAAACAAGAACACAACTGTATTAAAACATCCTTGTCCATACGCTCCTAATTTCAATTTCATTGTAAAAAACTTTGAAATTCTAAACACAAAACCAAACTTTGGCAAAATATTAACCTTGGAAATAATTGATTTAAAAAAAGATAAGAATTTACTTGACTTTAGAATAGATATAAAAAGCTTAAGCATCCGATACCCTAACCTCATTTTACAAATTAATATCTAAAAAATAATTCAAAATTTTACTTATAAATTTTTTAAAAATAATTTGATTTTCTCGGGTCAAAATTTCACATCAAATTCTAACCCACACTTGTATTTTTTGTCAAATTTGTACAACTAAATGCATTATTAGATAAAAATTGTATTAAAAAGGATATCAAATCTCACGAAAAACATCTGTAGATGTAAAAGTTAAATATAACAGAAAATATTAAGACAAATTTAATAGAACTTTTACAGCAATAACAGTTATTTTCGATCTGAACTTCTTATACAAAAGTTGTATGACGCTTTATACGAGGAATATTTTTAATTGATAAATTTAAAGATTGCGAAAAATTATTAACATTGAAAAATGGAATTTTTTCCGTTAAGTTTCATGGAATCTAGGTTGATTATTAATAAATTTTGGCGGAAGTTTATCGCAGTTCGACAGGTTGAATATTGTACCTTTATACGAACATGCAAAATGAGGAATTTTGTGGTGATTAAGAGAAATTTCATTAGAATTGTATAGAATTTTATGAACTATGTGAAACTTCGTATAAATAAAATAGTAATTTACATAAGAATATGCCCTTAGAATTTAATATTCCAATTTTATATTTATTATAAGAGATTAGAGGTTTTTATAATAACAAAGATCTCTTGGAACACAGTTTAGACAAATTTAAACAGTATACTTGTTATACATTTCTAAACTTTATTAAAACTCTCCTTGAGTAATAAAAAAATTATTTATGAGAATAATATTAAAATTTAATTGAAATTCGAGAAAAATCCCATGAAGCATTATTTTTGTGAAGGGACATTATTTATTTGCATTATATAACACTGATGGTTATCTAAAGGATTTTGACAGATTATTATCTGTTACAGAAAACAATTTTCTCCTAGTTTTAAGGGCATTTAAATTTCAAAATGTGCCGAGGGATTATTGAACCATACATTTTTTGAAAGATTACATTCAGACTGATAATGCACTTCAAAGAGAGTCTGTAATAAGTAACTGTTATTCAAGAGTGGCTTTGCATGATGCATAATACTCTTATGAAAACGGCACTTTCAAAGTGTTTTCTCTTGGATTTTTCTCGGCGTCCCTCTCATTTTTTGTTACATTCGCGAATAAATCATTTGACACATTCTCAGTTCTCTCGCTCTCCAGATCCAGCTTATCATCCCCTTTTTTCTTCGGTTGCGCCCTGAATAATCTGAAGCACTGGTGATAAAAATTATTAAGAAAAAGGAACGTTTACTACCCAAGACTAAGGCATTAATTTTAATGTGAATATTGGAAATATCTATGTAGTGTAGGCATGTGCATAGTTTATGAATGTAATCAAAACCTCCTAATTAATTGGCATTAATAGCGAAGAGCGACTAATTGACGTTATATGTTTTGTCGCGACTTTAGGTTCGTCAGTATGAATTAACTGTTCAGTTTAAAATAAACGATGTAACGAGATCGATACGGTTTTTGAATGGAGAATGGGAATATTGAGTCCCTTGAATCCTCTCAATTCAATTGCATCAGTTCCTGACTCGAATTTCGAAGGTAGGTTAATTCTATTCTTGGGACACAATACTAATTGCTCGACTTCTGGCTTGCATACTGAAACCCGGAAATTCAAAGTCTACTGGAATGTCAGTCCAACTTTTAGCGCCGGTCATCAATTAAAATCATTTGGAAAAATACGAAGCACGTGATTAAAATTTTTAAACTTATTTTTGCTGTTTGCTTTTTCTCTTCTAGTATCGGGATGTCCAGATATTACATTATGTTTTTATTTTGAGGAAAATTCTTGGATGGATGTCCAGCAAGATCAGAAGAATTTCTTTTTTGAAAAAAATCGTACGTCACTACAAAATGTGAATAATCTTTTGCATAAATCTTACCTTACTGTTTTATCAAATAATATTTAAAGTTTTCTCTAAACAAATATATTTTTAGCCTTACATTATTTGTTTGACTTGGACTATTTATTTGAATGAAAGATTTGTGAATATCTAAAATATTTGTGTGTTTGGGTTTTAGATAACAAATTTGGTTTCATTTTATTTAACCACCAAATTAACGCTTTTTTAATTTTTTTAAGCATCATTTCTCTCAAGATTTTTAGAACTGACCTTTTTAGTATTAATTTATTAAATAAAATTACATCTGTGCCAAAAGTATCTAGTCATAATTTTCATTGAGTGAGTATACCCTTTACAAAATGCTTCATTCTATTATAAACAAAGGAATGAACAAAAGTTATTTTTCGAGATTGTAAATGTGTTGAACTTATTTAAATCTAGCATTGTTGTATGAAATATGAGAGAAATTATTAATCTGTTATGACTGCTTAAAAGTATATGCTTTATGGTTCTAATAATTTGCAAATTAAATAAAAATTATGTAAGCGATTTGTTCATATGACTAAATTAAATGTAGGCTATTTTTTAACAAGTAGAAGTAATTTTTTTAAGACTCAACTAAGGATATTATTCCTATTAGCTTTCTCTATGATGGTTTAAGAATGTATAGAAACTAATAATTATTGGAACAATTTTCTAAATACTTTACGAATTTAAAACATTTTTTGATTACTTAAACAATTTAAATATAGAAACTAACAGTTTGGAATACGCTCTGTTTTTATTTGGGGAAATGCTCAATAATGTCTGCTTGATGACTTTTCACTATAATGCTGTCCAAATCAACAACAATGATTAATTATTTGAACAGTTTTTATGATAAACAAAAATATCATAGTAAATATTCAGTGACAAGGTATTCTTAGTTGATTCCGTTAAAAAATCGTTGAAAAACATCCAAACTGAAAGTTTTTAAAATAGAAATTGTTTAAATAATTGTAAAATAAAATCTATTTTCAATTATTTTGCAATTAAACATTTTTTTTCTAGTCTGTACAAAAACTCTGTATTTCAGAGAGCTACATTGCCATCCGCAAAAATAATGTTTGTTTATTAATTTGTTTATAATGTAATACATTTTTAAAAATAATTCTCGCCCACTGAAAATTATTTTTAGATAGTTTTATTATATATATAAGACCTTGTTTTGATAAATCTCACAATCTTCACGAAAAGGGTTTTGTCATTTCGAAACAAATGACTTGACGAGTCAATAGCAATACATTTTTAATAAAAGAAATGAAACAAATTCAGAAAGTAAATGGAAAGAAGGTAAAAATAGGTATTTATTTATACGAAATGTTCAAATGATTAAAATTTGCTGACAGTTGGAAAATATGAGAACAAGAATTCTTTGGTAATACGGTATCAGTTAATTTCTTTAAAAAATAAGGCTTTTCTTGGAAGAATATTCAACATAGGCATTTGTTTTCAGAATTGCTTAAAAAAATAGAAAAGTTGGTAAAATTAACAAATATGACAACAATAAATAAGTTTAAAAGATATTTTCAGGTTATTCTGGAAAATAAATTGAGTCTACTCATTTAGATATTGTTAAAATGTACATTTGTACACAATTTTTTTGTAAGTATTTGCAAAATAGCAGCTACTCTTAACCAATCATAATAGTAAATGAATTTATCTCATACGTAATGCAAAAACGTTGGGCTTCTAAAAATAATTGTTACGAGAAAATAAGTATTCTTCTTCAGGTTGTTTCTAACATTATGAACAATTTTTTTTAGTACAACACATTATGAGTTATTTCTGTATTGTTATCGTATATTGGTTCAAGAACTGTTTTATTTCATTTGAAATTCTTTAAAACAGTAGCACATTTAAAAAATAAATTTAAAAAATTAAATTCACTTGTTATAAATATAAAATGTAGGTATAGTGTGGAAAATTTCTTTTTGGCACACTGTGCCACGCACAATATTGATAGTATCATATTCCCTTTGTTCGATTCATACATAAAAGAGTTTGTATTTTGAAATAAAAATTGAATATGAATTATCTTTAAATTCAAAATAGTTTTGAGGAAAAACGGCTCAAGTATGTTCACATTGGAAATGCAAAATGGAAAATTCAGCCTATATAATAGAAATACATATACAATTGTATAAAATTAAGAATGTCTCAAATATAATTGCAAAATGTAAAGTTTGAAATGTTTGAAATTAAAAACTTTTGTAATTAAATACAAAAATTAATGTAGCAGTTAAAGTAGAATAAGAAATTAAACATGAGGAAATATAAATATGAATTACAAGTTTTTGAAATACTTGAAAATTTTAAAAACAGTATTTTCATTTTACAAGTAAGGCATACGATTACAGAGTTCACAGTGTTTTCCACATTCTCCCTTTTCTTCTGTACTAAAGAATTTCCCATTTTCCGCCTACTTTAAAAAAATTCCCTTCTCGTATTTTTCTGCGATGGTTAATTCTTTTTGATTACAAATGTTGCACTTATATTTTTGGTCTGGAGAGGCAATTACCCTATTTCATTTCACCTTCATTTTACTTTCACGTGCATTTAAAATTCACCTCATTGTAGTTTTATTTTCAAAAAAATTGACATCCGCTGTGAATTTCGACGAATAACTGAAGTGAGGTGAATTTAAGTTTCACGTGAAAGCTCTAGATTTCAGTATTTTGTAGAAGAATTAGTATTTTTTGTAAAAACTATTGTTTTAACTGAAATATTTACTAATTTATTTTCGGCTAAAAATTCATCACTTCTAGTTAAAACTCTTTTATTCTTGGTTAAAAATACATTTATTTTTAACTGAAAATGTAACTATTCCATTATTTGTTGGAAATTGATCTTTTTTAGTTAATAATTTATTCTTTCAGTTCACAAATTCATTTTTTTACTAAAAATTTACCAAAATTTTGTGTTTGAAAAATTAATTGTTTCCAGATAAAAATTCAATTATTTGGTTGAAAGTTTATATATATTTTGTTTTAAGTTCGTTTTTTTTAAATTATTCTTCTTTATTGAAAATTTAACTATTTGTTTGAAAATGTAAATACTTTATTAAAAATTCAGTTTTTTGTTAAAAATTTATCATTTCAGTGGAAAATGTCAATATTTTATTGTAGATTGATTTTTTTTAAATTTTAACTATTTTGTAAAATTATTCTCTCTTAGAAGAAACAATTAATTTTTTTGTTAAGCATTGGCCTTTTTAGATAGAAAAATTTGTTCTTTAAATTGTAGATTAAACTTTTCTTTTAAAAATTAGTCTTTTTATGGCTTGAAGATTCGACCTTAGATTGAAAACTGAACTATTTCATTCAAAATTTATCACTTTTGATAGAAGTAGGTGTGGAGAAACTTTAGAAAACGACGTCAAGTAGTTTTTGAATGGTCTCAAACTACTTACTAAGAAACTCGTTTTAAAAATTGAAGACTGGAAAATAATTCGAACAGATCGTACAAGGATCAAAGATAACTGTAAAAAGTAAAAAAGCCATTACATCTGCTAATTCTCAAGGGTCATAGGTCAGACGTCAGAGTTGACGGAGGAAAGTTCGCCGGTCAGAGGTCAAAGAATAAGTTTAAGTGTCCTAGGTCAGGTATAAAGTTGAAAAAAAAAACATTCCAATGAAATTTAACATTTAATATGTGAATTATACCAATCTTCTCTTAAATTTGCATTTTAAATTTCCAGTGCAATCTTTCCTGCCATTTGCTTATAATAAGTGTCAAAATAATAGTCTGAAAAGTTTTTAAAAAATGTAGAGAAATGATAAAATAAGTCCATAGAAATAAGTAGAAAGGAATGATGAAATTTGTCTTCGATACAGGTATCTCGAGTCATATCTCTCTAGAGGAATAGAAAGGGACCAGAGTACGCTTCTAGGTATTTCTCAGGATAGATCCTCCACATGAAAAGCCGTACTTTCAGTGTTTCTGCAACAACAGGAGTGGTAAAGTACAATTTAGATAGCTCGCTACGATCCCAAACTACTGCCGTGGGATAGGTGACCAAGGTGGTTGCTTGTTTTAGAGACCCGAAGGGTCGTGTCGGTGTTTCTACTTCCGTCACTACGACGACTGCCTTGTATTCACCGATCCTTGGTGGACAAAGCTGCTTCGTAGACCAAGAGAACCTGGGGATTTCACGCTAACCAAAATTCAAGCTAAATATTCTCATCTTGTGGAGAGACTATTGTCACTTTAATTTAAATTTGTCCCTTAATTTCCTACCTCAATCTCGCTAACCTTACCTTCTACATTTAATCTCAACAAATAGCAGTGTATCTTCAGGATAACAATTTAACTATAGTATATTATGCACCAAGGGGAAGAAGTGAGACTTTTTCAAAGAGTTTAATTTTTCTAGTACGAGTTGAAAGCGAGAAAGAAAGAGCCAGACACGAGTACTGATAAATACCCGACTTGTAAAAAGATCACTCCTCGTTCTCGGTGAATACGATCTTTTATTTAACAATTGCATGATTTCAAATTCTTTTACAACACAAGAATGATTTCTGCTCAAATAAAAGCGTTCACACATTACCCGACACTATTTTCAGTGTTTTTTGACTTACCCCTCTCTTTTGTGACATTATGGTCAACCCCCCCCCCCCCCCCCCCCCCCCCCCCCCCCAATGTAATGTGACACTCAATATGATCTCCTACTTTTAAATGCGAAAGAGAAATGTAACTTTACATATCCGCTAATTGAACAATGAATTATGAGTTACTATTTAATACTAGTATGAGAATATTTTTAGTCCAATTCTTGGAGATGTTTTTTTTTCATTTGAGAACATGGATATAATTTAAAAATTAAATCAGACAAAAGATGAACTGAACAGATTAAAGGCCTTTCAAAAGCTGCATTTCCCTTTTTTAAAGAATTCTTATTTTTCCTGATTTTAACAACCTTTCCCTTTTGCACGTTCTTTGGTTTAAGTGTAAACTGAATTGATAGAACCTAATGAAAAATCCAACTGTTTTTGGTTAAAAGTTAATTTTTTGTCGAAAAGTCTTATATCATATTTTTAGTTCACAATTAATCTCGCTTAGTTAAAAATAATACTATTTGCTAAAAAATTAATTATTTTGTTAAAAAGTCATATTTTTAGTCCAAAATTCAACTGCCTGCTTAAAAGTTGAACGAATTTTTTATTATTTCATTTTTGTAGCTGAAGATAATAACTATTTTCTTAGAAATTAATTCCATTTTTGGTCAAAAACTAATTTTTTAAGTGAAAACTTAAGTACAGTGAACTTCCACTTATGTCCCCGCGCGCGTAGTTCCCCTTCCCCCCGACGAACTTTTTTCACCGTACGCAGTTCCTTTACCTTCCACCACGTTCCCTATGCGGGCTATGCGGTCACGCCCGCGAGAGAAGCTGGCCACTAAAAAAAAGATGCCCGACGAGCGGGAAGTTTGAACTGAGTATTTTAATATGAAGTCATGGGAATGCAGATAACTTTTTCGAGAAAATATTCGAAACGCAATAGTAACACTTAAATGTCAGAATAGTACAATTCTTTAAGTGTAGAATGTACTTTCAGTCATATTCCATTCTTTTGCCGATTGATGACCTTTCAGTGTCCCGCAATACAATCAACTGTCCGAAATTTGAGGGGGGAGCCTGCTTTGGAGGCTTCAAAAAATCGATTTTTTTTGCATAAATGTCTTCCTAAACTATCCAAGAATGTGTCCATAAAATTTTAGAAGCATCCTCGAAATATTTTTGGAGTTACAAAAGGAATAGTGAGTAAGCGTCGAGCAGGTATACGATCGGCCGGGTCGCTAGGAGCGCGCGCAGAGTCGGCTTGAGCCAAGCTATACTAACATTTGAGTTCAGTTTTGTTTTGTGTTTCGGTACGTGAACATCTTGCAACTATATGGACCAGGAATCGCCGATTAGCATACTTATATGGTAAGTTGAATAAAATTACGATTTTTTATATACGAAAACTTTGACGCGCGATTTCTCGGTTTTCCATTTTCACGATTTTTCCTAATTGGCGGGAAAGATA
>NC_046660.1:32283886-32309068 GCF_010883055.1 Belonocnema kinseyi | reverse complement strand
GTGCATAGTGGAGGCGCCTCGGCCAAATGCTTGTACTAGGCATAATATGATCTGTATTTGAATGAAAAAATTTGAGAAGACTGTTGAAATATGTTATAATAAGCCCTGGAAGTTTCATTTCAATCGGATATTTCATTCTTTCCCAAAAAAATTCTCGAAAAAATCGATTTTTTGAAGCCTCTAAAGCAGGCTCCCCCCTTGAGATGACAGTACCAGATCTGACACACTAACCTGAAATGTTGGATATTTTATTTCGTGCCTCTGAAAGATCTCTAATCGACAAAAGAATGGAACATGACTGAGGATATAATTCTATACTTGAAAAATATTACTATTTAGGCCCTAATAACTTACCGTTACGTTTAGAAATTTTCCTCGAAAAAGTCGTGTGCAGTTGCAGTGCAGAGAGCCATGTAGGTACCAAAGATCATGTAAACTTCCTAGCGGCTGACATTTCCACCTATCGTAGCATGATACATTTGGAAATTCAGACCTTTATAACTTACTTGTAATTTTAGATTATTTTATCCAAAAAATTTGTCTGCATTCCTATGCCAAAGATATTATACGTATATGAACAGTTGTCAACAACTGTGCTAACCTTTCTGAAATTACTTGCACCCATTTGTCCATGAACGTGAGGTCATGCTGCAATACTCCATATGTTGCGAAATATTTGAGTCGGTTTTTGATTCTATTATATTAATTTTTAGTTGGCAAATTGTACTATTTCAAGGAAATGAAAAATCAGTCATGCTAATCAATCGTCCGCTGACGGACCGCGACTTCTTCAACTGCGCATGTGCCGAAAAGCATTATTATTGATAGTATATCTTTATTGATTTAAAATAGACCCGCGCTTTTTGGCACATGCGCAGTTGGAAAATATTCTTACAGTGAGCGTATGGATACAAGGCCGAGGCAGCAAATGAACGTTGCTGGGCACAAATATCCTGACAATTCGCTGTATTTTACTTTAAGCTTAAAAGTTATATTTTTTAGTTTGAAATTTAACTATTTGGTTGAAAATTCATCTTTCTTATTTGAAAATGCAAGTAATTGGTTAAAAACTCATGTGTTTCGTTAATGATCCATCTGTTTTTGTTTAATATAATTATTCGTGGATAAAAAATCAAATTTTTGGTTAAAAATTCATTTTTAGCAAGATTCATAATTTTAGTTAAAAATTCATCTCTTTCGTTCAATATTCGAGTATTTTGCTAAAAACTCTTTTTTTTTGGTTGAAAATTTATGTTCTTCTCTAAAAATATAATTATTCTATCTTTGGTTGATCTGTATTTGTTAGGTGTTCAACTATTGTGGCAAATATACTGTTTTTATTTAAAATTAAAATATTAAATATCACATATTAAATTTCTTGTTGAATATTTTGTAGGAAAATTGGTCCTTTATGCTTGAAACTTCAACAATTTTGTAAGACATTAAGCTATTTGGTTGAAAATGAACTTTTTTGTTGAAAATTCATAGTTTTGGTTAAAAAAAACTACTTTTGTACAAATTTAATATTTTTGAGCTTTTATAAGCCCTACATCATTTTTAGGGAAAAAGAACTAGAAAAGTCCCATTTTATTTTGTTTTGGAACTTTTATAGGTTCTTATGAAATTTACGGTCCAAAAAATAACTGCTGCTGAAGTAGGACTAAAGAAAAACAAAATATTTGAATATGTCCCATTTAAACTTGTTTTTTTTTTTTAAAGAAAATGTACCAGAAAATCACCACTACTTTTTTTTAAATTTTTGAGTCCTATAAAATTTGTTGGGACAAAAGTACTAGAAGGGATCCTTTTTTCATCTTGAAATTTTTACGAGTGCTGGTGGAACTCTGGCAGGAAATATGGATCGAAAATGTCCCTCTTATTTTATTTTTTACAATAAAATGGGACTTTTCTAGTACTTCCTTTCTTAAATTCCCTACTCAAAAAATAATCACGGCTTTTCCGATTCTTTTTCCTTGAAAAGGCTCTGGTAAATCGGGGCATATTTTGTTCTTTTTTCGTACTCAAGTCCTATTTCAGCAGTAATATTTAAGAATATTAATCTTGTCAACCGTTTTTGAAATGATGAAAAATATAACTGTTATCGCTGCAATTATGTAGGGTTTGTAAGAATATCCAGTAAAAAAATTTGTGAAGTTCTTTTGTCACTATTTGAATTTTTTTTAAATGTAAGCAAATTTCTTGTATAGATTAAGAACTTTAAATATAAATTTTTATTGTTATCTTCTATGAAAATATGGTAAATGTTTAGTAATTTATAGTTAATCATGGTCTTTCATTGAAAGCTATCGATTTGTGTTGGTCTAATCTATTAAGGCAATAACTGATAGCTTGAAAAACATTTTTTGTGAGTCCAATAGCAAAATGTTTCTAATGTTTCTAACCCATGCAGAAAGTGAAGTTAAAAAAAATTACTTAAAAACAGAAAGGCCACATTTATCGGAAATAATTAAAGTAGGGCTCTACCAACTCAAAAAATAAGTTTTCTAACAGTGTTAGAAAAGTCTTTCTAACTACATTTCTGACTAGAGACTCACGAAATAAGAATGGCATGTTTTTAATACAACACTTTTCTTCAGTGAACTGACAATTATTATGGCCGGTGTTGTAATTGTAATCAGTAATTTGTAATTTGATGAAATGAACTTTGTTCTGTTTATCTGGATGACGACAGTTACTGAAATCCACAGTGAAATACGTGCTCTAAATGATTAGAATATGGAATTTTCAAACATCGTCACGTCTTCAATTTTGGTAATAGTTACCCTTATTCCGTTCCCTACTCGCTATTTTCGCTGAATGGGCATTTTCACTTCATCTCCTGACGCTGCCTGGAGTAAATGTTCAGTTGCGCACATGGACCGCACGCTCAACAAGAATTTATTGGAGCACAACTTGGAGACTACTTCACTTAAATCCCAACGAAGGAAACGGGATGTGCTGTTATACGTCCAGACAACGAGATACTGGAGAAACTGCTCTTTTCTGAGTCGTTTCTTTTATTTCGTTTCCTGGAGATCGCGAGTTTCCCTTCTCCTCTTTGCAGATACTGCTCACCAAAACCCTTAACATTTTTACCTTGAACACTTAATTACATAATTCTAAAAAAATGGATAAGTATTAAGTTAAAAGTTTATAATTTCTCGTGCTATGGATACCGCTATTTTATTTTTGACTGAAAATCGTAAAAGAATGTTAGCAAATGTAAAAAATGATACATTTATATGAAACTTGGAAAACGCGCCTCTTAAAATTAAAAAGCACCCTTTCATGAGCATAAAATGAAATTTCGAGCTCTTTGTACTTTTAAATAAAATAAATCATTTATTATAAGCGTCAGTCTACGTCAGAAATATCAGGATCTGCCCCCGTTCGCTTGATTTTGATAACAGATAGTGAAATTATAATGATATTTGAAAAAAAATTTTGGGAAAAAAAGATTTTTGAACATTTTTCAAATTGCAGAAGTTACACCATGTTTAATTTCAGGGTCAAAATTTTTTGAATTATCAATATTTCTGGAAAAAATAATTGGATCTAAGTCAAAATTGGCCAACTTAGAGGTAAAATAGTATATTTTAGAAATATAATACATTCAAATCGTTTTTTAAATTTTGTGCGAAAAGAAGTTCAATACAAATTTTGATTTCATTTTTTCGTGAATTTCTCCCCTTTTAATTTTTCCTAAATATGGATAAAATGATTCCTTGGGAAATCAACTTTCTTTAAAAAATTAGAAATGATAGAGACTTCACTTGTTCCCAAAATATCGTCATTTTAGTCAGACTACGTGAGTATTATTGAGACGATTGAGACCGGATCATATTGAAAACAAACAAGCTTCCACTTTTCGCGGAACACGGCACTGAAAACGCAGTAGAGGGGTAATGCGAGATTTCACTAAAATGACGTTATCTTGAGACCCAATAGAGTATTCATGTTTTTTTTTAAAGAAAGGTGATTTCCAATTAATTATTTTATCCATATTTGAGAAAAGTTAAAAAATTTCACCTCTAATGCGTTCAATTTTGATCAAAATCATATTATTGTTTCCAGAAATAATCAATAATTTTAAAAAATGTGACCTCTTAATTCAACATGGCATAAATTTTGCAAATTTGAATGTTTTCTTTAAATCATTGGGGTTGAAAATTTCTTTCAAATAGTGTTTTAATTTGACCAATTCTTATCAAAATCAAAAGACCAAGGGCAGATCCTCATATTTTTGACTTATACTGACCTATAAGTTAAATAACACTATGTTATAAAAAAAACTCCAAATACTTTCGAAGGGACATGGAAGACTTCTTTCTTATAATCTTAAAATATAATTTTATGCTCAAAATCTCGATTTTTGGAGGTTTATGTGCATAATAATCCATAGCTCCGCCTTTTTTATTCAATTTCGAATTGTATGCTATTTTCCTAACGATAAAAACACTTAAAAATAGCCAAAATAGCTCTTTTGTTTATGTAAACCTTAAAACTGTAAAAACTAACCTCAAAACTGCCACCAATTAGCCAGAATAAATTATCTTCCCATTGTAGGGGCAAAATAAGCCCAGACGACCTTATTTTATGTTTTTGGGTTTCTTAGTATGTATTCGGTTTTTTTCTCGGACCTTTCGGAGTAAAAAAGACCCTAGATCAATTCAGCGACCCAAAAAACATAAGATATCTTTTTTTGGGCTAATTTTTCCCCTACAACTGGAACATCGTTTATTCTGGCTACTTGGAACCAGTTTTAAGGTTAAGTTTGAATGTTTTGAGGTTAGGAGCAGAATTCCTTTAAACAGGGATTTAACAACCTTATACTCAATTCCAGCGACCCGAAAGACCTGCAAAAATGTGTTCGAGTTACATTTTTGACTATTTTGACTATTTTTGGGTGTTTTTTATGGTTGTAAAAAAAATCCTGACCTGATGGAGCCAACCGGCCACCGGATTCTGATTCAGCGACCTTAAAGACCATGGCCTGGTTAAAAGTTCAGAAAACTTTTTTTTGTATGCCTGCATTATGTAACTAGGTAGTAAAGTTGAACCTTATTCGAGGATGCAACGTCTGAGCAGAAGGGGAGGACGGTAAAACGGCATTCAAGTATAAAACAACTTTACTGCCGTAGTGCATACGATACTTTATATAAAATCGGCAGAATAAGAGCTCTTTTTCTGGAAAACGGCGCTTGATTGTACCGTGTACACACGTGTGTGGGGTGACATTAGAAGTCCAAAATATACTTCATAATTAAACGCGGTTTTAAAATGAATTTCTCCCACTCTTTTCTTTCACTTTTCTTTCGCTTCGAACACACTTCTTCCTCATTACTGTCACATTACGTCCCGCTCGTCGCAGTATAATAAAGTTATATTTTACTGCCGCTCCGCGGGCAGATAAACTGCGCTTGTTTTGCCTATTACAGATAAATTATAAATTTTTTATTTTATTATACGGAACAATTACTGAGCCTCAATCGGAAATATTTTAAAGTTTCTTTTTTTCAACTTGAGTAACTCCAGGACTCTTCTAGAAATCGCATAGTTTGTTAAAGTTAATATATTGAATGTACGTTTCATTCCTCCTGTAATAAGCTATTTAAAATTATATTTTGTTGCAGTTTTACTGAATTATCGAACACTACGATTTAATATTTTTAATTATGAAACCGAAGTATTATGTTAGCGCGAAAATTTCATATTAGCTTTCACTATAGTTAAGAACTCAGTTGATAAATTAGCTTGATATCGATAACTCAGTTCAATTTAAACAAATTCTGGCCAAAAGAAGCTCATTACAACAGAAACTAAATGTTTCTTATTATATTACCAGAACAAAATTATTGGGTTTCAAAAGATGCTCTTAAATTGTTGTTATAGTGGAAAAAATAGTAAAAAAATATGAAACTACGAAATAGTTTCAATTGTAGTTTTGTGACTTTTCACCGTTAATCTTGTTTTATTAACATAATTCAAAGCTGATGCGAGAATAAAAAAGATATATTGTTTCAAGACTTCAAATATCATTAAGCCTCCGACCTCGCACTCCTATAATAAAATTATAAATATAATTAAAGTAGAAACACGCGAGGTCAAATTCAGAGTCAGGGTTTTCAACTTTTCTTTATTTTGTTACCTTTTCTGACAACTTTGTGCTTGGGGGTGGTTTAACAGTCCCGGGAGTCCTGACAGATATAAAAAGCATCCCTACTAAACATTCTTGCCCTTTGCCCTGAATATTCAATCGATAAATGAAGAACTTTTAAGAATTGTTTAAGTTCGCTTAAACAGTCAAAAGAGTTTGCAAAAAGTTTGGTACGTTCGAGAGTTTCGAACAAGTACGAAAGAAGTTCAACAGGAAACTAGTGCCGGTTCTCGTCGTCACTTCTCGTTGAGGATCGAACGTCCTAGCCTGTGAAATCTTTTATTTTTTCTTATTTAAGTAACCTGCTCGACAAGTACTGACCAAGAGTACGCGCAGTCACTGTTCCAAGTTTGAACGTTCTTAAAAGCTCTCGTATCTTTGGAAAAGTTTCTCGCGACAGCAGGGACGATGACAAAGAGATGCCGGAAATATTTGTATCGGCAGGGCAAACGAGGGATGAACTGACACGTGACGACTGAGTCAATTCTATAGGGAACCAACCGGTCTGCCTAGGCGAAAGCTTCGTTTTGCCATATAATCAAGTTTTCATGAAGTTAGTGCGGTTCTCTTTTGCTCACATCGTTCCGAAGGGAACAAAGTGAAAGTTCAACAATTCAAGCGATGGGAATTTTATGAACCTCTTCGATCGAAGGGATGGCAAAGTAAAGTAATTTGAACTTATAAAAAGCAGCTATAACTATAAAGACTATAAAAAGTAGAATCTTATTTGAAAAAAGGTGCTGTTAATTTTAATTTTATGATGAACATCATGGCAGAGAATTGTAAAATTTTATTTTAATGTTCCATATACAGTGCCCTTCAATCAATCATAGGTCTGTTAAAAATGTCAAAAAAATGAGACTACGGTTATTGCACATACAGGCAGCAGCAAAATTCTTCGTAAGCCTCTTTTTTGATGACAGATTAAGTTCTCTTAATTTTAATGATGCCAGTGCTAAAAAAATGTCTCTTTAAAGGATTTAACCCTTTAAAATTTTGTATAAAACGAGCCCAAGATGAAGCAAATTTGTCTATTTTCAAGTAGACATTGCAAAATAGTGTAAATTTCAATGTTTTCTTGAATGTTTAATATCTTCCGAAACAGTGTACATTTTTCTTAGGCTCAATTTAAAGCTATCTTTTCAACGTCTCACAACAGCTTATCAGGATTAGTCTTAAAACTGTTCTTATTACATTGCATGAACTTGAAGTTGTAACAAAAAAGTTGAAAAAGTATTAAAACATCTTAAATGTAGCAAAATCAGAATAAAAATCAAATAAATATATATTTTGAGGAACTTTTATAGAAGCTTCATGATTATATGTTTCAGATATCAATTCCAGTTACTGCGCATTTAATAAAATAATTAAAATCTACGCTATTTCGATGCACAATATTTACTTCAAAAATGACAAATTGGCTTTATCCTGAGATCATTTCATACAGAATTTTAAGATCAATGAAGCCTTTGAAGAACATTTTTTTCTCAACTATGGCATAATTAAGATTAGAAGAACTCAATCAGTCATCAAAAAAGAGGTGTACAAAGACTTTTGCTGTCCCCTGTATGTATATCAAACTCAAAAGTAGTTTAAAAGCCATCCACTCGTACTATTATTGACTGCTGAAAAATAACTATGTAATAGAAAATGTTCAAATGAGTTGCAAAACTAGGCTAAGCAGTCCCAAAACAGGTGGTTGACATATTATTCTGATATGTGGAGTTTAGCAATGACATATTGTTCTTCATGCTATTTTCTTCTTGCCATTTTTCTTCATGCCATCATCTTCATTACAATGGGGTAAATTTACTTTGTTACAACATAGTCTAACATGTATTTTTGTAGTTGTTTGCCAAGTCGCTTTGACAAGTCACTTGATTTGATTGAAGCGACACCACACGACGTAAAGACATTCAAAAATCGCTCTACCCGATCAACCGTCTTACTTTCGCATCTTCTGCTTTCGCCCCACCAATTGATTTCTATTCGACTTGGTAAGATTTGGTCATTTTCGCTACGCCTAAGTGGCAGTGAAAGTCGAATCTTCGATGCGCATGTAATGAAAAAGATTGTGATAAGTAAGCGAATATTAGGCTGAAATAAGCTTCGATGAAAAACAAGTAATTGGATAAGAGAGGTTCACTACTGAAAAAGAAAAATTAATAGACTGCCTTCTATAGACAAGGGGTGGAGTTGAATGGATTAGAACAGAGATGTGAGGATTAAAAAATATAGGCGATGAATTGTATTCACAAAGAGATAGACCAAGATTGCCACGGATTTACGAGTGAAAGACTGTAATAAACTAGTTTGCTAAATAAGGAATTAAATAAGATAGGGGTAGAATTAAATTGACTGAAGTATTGAAGAAGAGCGAAGTCTAAAAAGCGAGGATAGATAAGAGTAGAGTGGAAAAGATATGCATGGATTTACATTAACAAAAACAGAGAAAAATATTACCATGGGTACAGGAAAGGTAGACTGCAATAAACGGAAATCGAATAAGGTACACGGAATACTAAAAAAGAAAGAGTAATAGGCTGCCATATATGGAGGAGGGATAGACTGGAATAGACATTGCTAGAAAAGAGGAGACTGAAAGATACATAGACGTTAAAGTTGATAAACGAGGGATAGGATTCAAGGCATGAGTGTGAACTGAAAATGATAAGCCTGGGATTTAGGCAGGAAATGGACAAAAAATATTTCCATGGATAGGGGAAAGATAGACTGGAATAAACAGGTATTAAATAGAAGGGATAAAAAAAGATAAGCGAAATTTTTACGAGATATTATTAGACTACCATATATGGCTCAGGGGTAGACTTGAATATATCGGGATAGAAAAGAGGGCATTGAAAAAGAAAGGACATAAATCATATTTCTTAAGAAAGTAATTGAAAAAGACAGGTGTAAATTTATCTTTACTGCCATAGATAGACGAAAAAAAGACAAAAAGAGGTTGGGACAAAAAGGAAGGAATTCAGAATAATAGGTAGTAAATTATATTGACTAAGAGATAGAAAAATATTTCTAAGTTTATGGGATAACTGATCCTTATCCCGAAGATTCAACATAAGAAGAAAAGATTGTTTTCTAGATTGTTGACTTCGAGTAAATGAACCCTCTCTAAATCCTTCTGATAATAAATCTAGTATTACAGTTCGTTTTATTTGCACATACCTACTAATCTACTCTTTCAAAGAAATCAAAGTCGATTATATTTCCACCCTCATATTACGTGAACATCCCTTTAGACTCTGGTAAGGTGATCTCGGGTCGAGAGGCCACATCGCATCATCCCAATTCAACTAAAGAGGGTTCATGGGGGTTCCACTTGCCAGGTAAGTACATTGTACTTGTCCGTTTGGTTTTAGCGAATCCTCGGAACTTCTGCCGCGTGATTTTAGATTTCGGAGGATCAGGTCGCGGTTCCACTAACCCGGAGCACGCCGGCTTTTCTACGCTGGCTCGACTCGACACCCCTCGTCCCACCAAGAGTTGTGGGAGTGGGGAGAGGGTGCACACCCCACAGCCTCTCTCTCTCTCTCACCTCTTCCTGCCTTCACCTCTAACACCCGCCACCCCTAGCAAGCACCACTAGCGCCTCGACTCTCAACCCTCAACTGGCATCCCCTTCTCTCTCTCTCTTTCTCTCTCTCTCTCACTCTCTGGTTGTAACCTCCTTCGCTTCACTCAGTAGCGCCGGGCGTCTCGACGCGGCAGCACGTTCAGTAGGGAGATTTTCGATATTTTGTCTCGCGAGAACCCCCATATGTAGGGACCCGCCCACCTTCAACCGCGAAACTACCCCTTATATACTCTCAATCGCTCCGCGCCAACAGAACCTTCCCATCTTTGGAAATTTTAATTCTACTATTTTATTATTTCCTTTTGTTTCGATGAAAATAAATGATCAAACAATTTTAAACCCGTAAAACTAATTGTAGTTTCAAATTAAACCCGAACAAATAAAATGACACAGTCGGAGAGATAAAACAAAAATAAAATAAATGTAAAAAGTTTGAACTATAAATCTCTAGGAATAATAGGCCAATTTGGATTAAAAAAGTTGAAAATAAAAAAAGATGGGGGTGAGAAAAGTTTGGCCTCGGTTTTACCCAACTTTGGACGGTGGAGGTGATAGTGATGGTGAAAAAGTTTTTCAACGTGTTGACGAAAGTTGTCAAGATTGTGGTGTAAAGGTGAGAGAAGGTAAAAGTGGATTGCCGAGGATGTGCTTCGTGACAATTAGTGTACTTGTGATCCTGTTAAGCCATCCGCGGAGTTCGATGGCCCTCACAAACAAGGGTGAGTGTCGAAAGTGTTTTCTTATTTTTGATCTTTCCCTTCGAAATGAAAGTGATTCTCTTTTGTTTCTGTTTTATCGCTTTGGGCCATTTGCACCTTCGAAAAGAGATTGAGAAACAATTGGGAAGCTGTAAAATCTACATTCCATTTGGAGGGGGTGTTTTATATTCCAGAAACTGATAAAATATTATGGGAATGCTATGTAATACGTAGAAAACATTTTGTATAATGAAATCCGACTAAATTTTAATTGCGATAAAAAAATGGTCAAAAGTTGACATCATTTAGAAATCTCTTTCGGGTAGCTTGTATAAAAATGTATTAGACGTTCCAAGAGTGTTAAAAATACTTCAGAGAAAAACAAATAATATTTTCTTTAAAAAGCTTTTACAACTAAAAAGTATAGAATTCTACAAGATTGCTCGAGGGAATGATAAGTTAGTGCAAAAACTACGTCTGTGAATGGGAAATCTAGAACGTGAGAGATCACAAATGAAGATAAACGATTATTATCCATGCTCTAAAGGCATATCGAGTCAATTTACGATACATGCATTTTGAAAGATGAGAATAGTTTTTATAAAATTTATCATTCAAAAAGAGAATTGTTTCCTGAATTAATCATCATATCGTGCATTGTTTGCAAGCTTAAGAATCACGCAAATTAAGCAAATGTAAATTTAATTAACTCTGTAAAGAAACACGTCTCTTTTGCTGATTAACAAACTAATTTTGAAACTTTCAAACTGAATACTATAAACGTATAAGTTAACTTGAACAGTTATTAAGCGAGATTAAAAAAAATTCAATTCGTCTAAAGTCTGTAAATGTTTGGAGTTTGTAGTAATGATTTCTTTGTTAATTTCATCAAATTTTCATCAATTTCACCAAGCTGGATTATACCAATGAGTGCTTGCTCCTAAAAGAGAATAATTACATAATTGCTATATCAAGCAAATGCTACCTATAAAACTGTTGGTTGTGTGATGCAGTTGCGGCTACCCTGAATTCGTTTAAACTCACTTTCTGGAACGAAGATAATGTATCGAACTATCAAAAATCATTAAAGCAGATAAAATTCTTAATTCTTTACAAGATTAGGTGAAGAATAAAATATTTTGGAAATTGTTTCCAAATTTTTAATTTCCATCAGAAACAGCTTTTTTCTCAATGACACTTTCACACAATAAACTAATCGATATTCATTGAGAGCACGTGCGTGATGTGACAAGCAAATATTCTTAGAGAAGAATGCAGAGTAAGGGGGACAGCGCCAACCGGTGGGGCAAAGGCGACTTTTCTTATATCATGGCTATTTTTCAACAATTTTAGTTTAACTTTACATCAAATCTATTTTATCATAGAGATAATTTTAATTACTAAAATCTTGAAAATTTACGTTTTAAAAGAAAAAATGATACAGAAAAACCTGGTGATATGATCTGAAATTAGCGATATATGAGTGGATCTTTTGAAAAAGATCCTATTTTGTAAATAAGCGAAAATCAAGTGAAATCAGTCGAAATCTCTTGAACTATTCCCAAAATCGTGAGCCAGTCAGTAGAAGTCAATGAGAGATTGTGAGAAATCACGAGCAGTCAAGCGACCAATCAAGAGAGCAATCAGTGAAGTCAGTGCAAGTTATTTGTGAGTTATACCTTTAAAATTACAGTATAATCATAATGACAATTGGAAAAGTTAGAAATCGATAAGCGAAATGTAATCAGAAAAGTTGAATCTTGTATGGATTCCAATTTTCATTTGCTGCCAACATTGTAGTGCCCGAAAGTTTATTATTTTTATCTCGAATTTTAAACAAACACACGCACACACACACATATTAAAGCTAGCCAGAATTGAGAACAGCGTTAGTCTGAGATTTTTCTTATAAAAAAAGGTCATGATAAAATACTAATATGAAGGAAAGTCTGCGAAAAACTTTGTATGTAAACCTTATTCGTTTATCGTAAGAAAATATTTTTGTTTTACTTTACTAATATATATTGTTCGTAATATTATATTTATTTAAGAATAACGCTTTATATATTTTACAATCTCTGCTGCTGCTTTATCTTTTTTTATAGCCATTTTAAATCATCTTAATATTTTGGCTATGAAAACTAAATTAGAATACGCAAAGAAAAATCTATGTAATATGTAAGTTTAAAATCAATACAATTAAAAAAATTCCAATTAGGAAATAGAAACATTTTTTAATTTATAGAAATATTTAACTGTTTATATCAAACACTAAATGACTTGAAACTGAATTGTTTAAAAGAAAAGGCCTTAAATAGTTAAAATTTTAGACAGTCAAATTGAAACTATGAATGTCACAACTATAATTCACCTTTGACATGTTAATCAGTATTTCCGGAGATGTTTTGACAACATTTTGCGTAATAATTAAGTCAACTTTCAGAATGAATCTCACTTTCTTAGTGTAAATACTAATGTGCGTGTACATATTATTTAATAAATTTTATTAGGTACTGTCTATAGTTATGCAATTTTTCGTAACTTTTGCCCTGAACAAGATGGAAAAGGGATTAAAGTTACGGAAAATTTCGTCATCACAGACAGTGCGATTTTAGAATTCAGTACTTACTTTATTATTCATTCAATATTCTTTTATTAATTATTTAATGTTTTTAATGTAGAATGTAATACTGTCTGAAATCCATGTTTAATACTACCTGTTTTTCATATAACACTATTCTTTTGTTTCTTTCAACCACTTAGAATATACCCTGAGTGTTTGAGACTGAAACTCTTACACTTCCTTGTCCTCAATAAATTATAAAATTCTAGAAAAAAGATATCTTTAAAGTTTTTTTCTATGTAGCGTTGTTTAGCAAACTTTTCTCGAAAATATGTAAGAAATCCTTAAAGATTTTTTTTAACAATACAAGTTCTCTTGCGATGAAAAATAATTTTATTTCTTTGAAGTTTTTTATATCTTGTGGCGTTAAAAAAAATGAGTTTTCGTTTTTAAAACAAAAAATGTTCTGTTCTTATCATGGCGCAGGTGCAGATTTAATCTGAAAAAAAGTCAAGAAAAAAACGATGAAATTTTAAATAAATTAACGTTGAATATTTTCAGAAAAAAACACCACATTTGGTCTCTTTTAAACTTTCTAAAATTTACCAATACACTTCAAATTGGACGGTTTTAATTTTTTTAATTTAAATACTCATAAAATTGCCAACAATTTTTTGTTGCCAAATAGGTAGGATAAGATAGCCCTTTTTGTTTGATAGGACTCAGGAAATTCTGAATCATAATATAATCTATGCTCCATAGCGATAAATATATTTGTGCAAAGTCGGATGATTCTGGCGTGTTTCCGTCGGTATGGAGAACTCGAATTGCGAAAAAAATGGATCAATTTAACATCTTGTTAACTTTAAAAAAATCATCGAATGTTAACTGGTTGGCGCTAACCCTCCCCCCCCTTACCCTGTTGTATTCTAGGCAAAAATACTATTTTAAATTTTAGTTAAGTCCTTCTTTCTTTGCTTAATCAATATTTAAAGGGAATACAGTAGTGTTCATAATGTTTTTAGAAACACAATAAACTATAAATTGTGTATGTTTTTTTCGTCAATTACATCGTTGATAAGATGGGACGAATAATTATTAATAGCAATACGATACACAAAATATTATGATTTCAATTGGAAATTGGCACAATTGTTAGCCCATTATATGTTAATGTAATATATTTAAAAAATGAATCTTCGAATGATTGTAGCAAATCCAAAAAATTTTCTTTGCTTAAACTGTAAAATAAGTGTTCCTTTTTTTACCAAAAATTAATTTATCCAAACATCAAATCATTATTATAATTAATATATAAATAAAGTTAATTTTTAAAAGAATTAAATTTGAATTTTTTGCAACTTTTATTTATTTAATCTATTCCAATAATTGTTTTACAGAATTTACTAAATATTTTTCATTAAGATTTGTAATAATAAAGTGATTATATATACGAAACTAGAAACAAATATTGATATCTTCTAAATGCTAATCAGAGTGGTTCATATGCATAAAAGACTTCATTGATAGTCAAGAGTAATTACACTTTTCAAGGATCAAACTACATATCAACTTTGCTTTAAATCATCTTAACCACAAGTTCCAGTCTCTTGCATGCATTTTCGGAATTAATACATAGCTGTTCCAGCTACAGATTGCAAAATTATTCAAGGATTCTCTGAAACCTCCGATTTCTATAGACATTAAGTAAAATTATTAATTATGTATAAATATTATTATACAAATCTCCTAGAAACTTATTAAAAGCACAAGGGAATTTGAGATTTTACATATTCAGTGTGAACACCACTACCAGTTTATCGTCCTCATTAATGTACACTTTTTAATTAAGTTGCTGCATAAATCATTTTGAAGTATTTTCCATTGTATTTTGTATCACAATCATTTTAAAATAAAAACCATCCTCCTTTCAGGAAATCAAATAAATAACACGCAAATCGATTATCAATTTAAAGTACGTAGTCAAATGCATTGGTTGGCTTAGGCTTTGAAGCCCCGATTTAGAGTGAAAGGCAAAAACCGAAAAATGAAACTGCCAGTACGCGACGTTAAATTAATTGAAAGTCTCCTGTCGTGTTGTGGTGCCCTAGTACTGGCGTTGTTGTAAAGACGACGAAGGGTCGAGCGGCATTTTGATTTGCTTTTAATTAAATATCGAATGAAAGTTTTCAACTATAGCACCTCGAAGCGATTAAAAAATGTCGCCCTAGTGATCAAACAAAGTATGCCTCGATGAAAGTTTCAAATGTCGGAACTGCAGTGTTTGACACGTCACTGGTCACCAACGCACTATCGTTGCCGATAACTTGGCGTTACTTTTTTTTTTATTAAATTTTTAATGTATGATAGTGTTTTCAAAATTGAGCAGTTATAATTCAATGTGCGCTCTGAGAAATGTCCTCTTCGGTTAAAAGGATTGTTTTCGATACAAATAGAATTTCCTTTTAACTTTAGGGTTAAGAGGACTTTCATTTGGCTAACAAAATCTATTTGCAGCGAACATGATCTTTTGCGGTAAAATTCACTCAACATAAGAGCCAAATTATTCTGTTCGTATTAGATATTTTCACTTTAATCAACAGCTAACTTTACTTCGTAGATTGCTGAGGGGGAAATAAGGGACCAAATGCATGGGATTCAGTTCATGTTTTCCCTATTTTGCTAATATCTTCGTAAAAGCTAGTTTTTTCTATATAAGTGTATTTGAAAAATAGTTTTTGTTTTTCAATTACTATTTAATGAAATAATAGAATGATAATAAGTGTTATTAATTACAAAGATATTACAAAAATAAAGTTTTTTCCATGGATTTGATCCACTATTTTCCCCTCAGCTTTTAACAAAGTTAAGTTAGCTGAGGGCTAAAGTGAAAATACCTAATAAAATATATTTTTACGTGTTTCAAAACAAATCAGGCAAGAGAACGATGATTTTGTTTCAAGAAGTTTTTTTTCTTTGTGCGTGTGTGTGTATGTAGTCTGATGAAGAATTTTGCATTAATAAACTGCACATTTTTTTTATTTTGTACCATTAATAATTCTTAAACTGAAAATTTCATAGATTTTCTTTTTCTATTAATAAAACTAGTTTTTTTTTTTAATTTCATCACTCAATGAATCCCGTTATGCTGAACAATAGTCGAAGCAGTGTGTTAGGCATGAAAAATATTTTTTATAATTTTTAATTCACCTTGGCTTAACCATGAGCATCCCATATAGTACATATCATATTTTTCTTCGAATCCATTTCAAATTAGGCAGGTACTACACTTTAAAGTGCAGAATCTCTCAGCGAGGGAATATTTTGTTTTTTTAGAGAAAATTAGGCTGCACATTTTTTGTTTACAATTATATAATTTTTGCCCTAGTTTAGATATTTCAATTTTTTTCGTATCTTTTTCTTTCAATGTTGAAAGCATGAAAAGAAAATTATCTCGGAAATCCCACCTGTTATATTTTTTGCAATATTTTAACAGACATTCTGCATAAGGCAGGCATTCTTTTACCTTAATACGGGCTGGAAAATTTTATTAGATAGGAGAATTTTGATTTGTCTCGAAATCTCATTCTCGAATTCTTTTCATGGATGATGCAAGGTATCGCAAAAGAGTGAAAGACATTTTTTGTGGAACTTTTCTAAATGTGCAAACTTTCGTCTTAATTTTGTTGGTGCCTTTTGTTGCTTCCAAGAAGAATATGAAAATTCATGTTATAAACAACAAATTATACAGGCCCAACTTATTCTTAGCATGCTAAAGTCACAGGATGCTTTTCTCATAAAAATCAAATTTTAGCAACAACAAAAATAATAATAAATGAGAAAGACCAAAAGATAGCAAAAAACATGTGCAGGGTTTCTGTAAAAATAGACTTTACTCTGTATCATCTTAGCCATAGGTCGTTAACCAAACTCGTCACCACTTTAGTAATTTTGAACTTTTTCAAAATTTTCGACAGATTTTAAAAGAGAACAGTAAAAACTTTCCAGAATCCTTAACAAATTGAAATGTTTAAATTACGTCAGACGATAATTAAACAGGTGATTTTCAGAAAAATATAGACCTCAAACTTCAAATATCCGTAGCTTCATGTACATTTTTTTTTTCAAATAGAAAATGTAAGCAACATATTAACAACAAAAATAAATAATAAAAACAATATATTTCATCGTTAAAAAATGTTGCGACTTGAAATATAGAACCTGTCTGGTTTGAAACGGATTCGATCCATATAAAAATCATAATCATGGAATTTTAAAGAAAATTGGTTCTAGGGAAGAAATGGTAGGAAATAATTTTTATGTGTGCTTATTGTAGAAATTATGTGATTAACGATAGCATTGATCAAAATATAAAAAATATTTTGAGGTTTGGAGAACGCCTTTTTATTCATTTATTTCATTATTTCATCGATTTGTTCATTTCTATGGATTTAAAAATACTATGTAAGCTTTATGCACATTGTTTTTAAATTCAAACAAGAAGAGTAAAAAAATTGTTTTGTGACATGCAAATAATAAAAATTTTTTTAAGACAAATAATTTTTTTCAGTGCTTGAATATAATATAAAACTTATTTATGAATAACAAAGAAAAAATATCTACCCTAATTCGAAGCAGAGCATATTCTCTAATTAAAAATATTTTACGTTCTTTCCTTCTTGTCTAAATGTACGTTTCCACAAAATTAGCATTTTTTTTTGTAAAATATTATCTTTTTCCACTCCACGCCAATTTTCATGTGTAAACATGTTTAGGTGTTAATTCAATCTATAAGACAGAGGCATACAACTATATTGGAAATATGACTTCGAGTCGTTCGCGAAAAAATCCCAAATATCAAATGAAGTTCTGAGTGACGCGTTATTGTAAAACTTTGCAAAAACTGCTAATCTCCAAATAAAGAAATAGTATTGAATTTATACTTTATATGCTACATAAGGTGCAAAATTAAGGGAGATAAATGTTAATTTATAACAGAAATCACCTTTAATGCTCCTCATTGAGAGTAATACAATATTTCAATATGCCTAGGCGCCTCGCAATCTTTATATTCTCGAAACAAGTTCATCATTGAATTCAAATATGTTTCAGAGTTACATTTACGGTTTGACATGTTCATTCCAACTTTCTTATAGAGGGGAAATCTCAAGCCCCGAAAATTTAGGTTCAATGGATAGAATACAAAAAAACGCAATAAAAATCACGGCTGGATACGCGGCGTTATGGGAATTCATGAATATTGGGTTCCATTCTTTTGAAGTTTTGAGCAAGCAGCTGAAGCTTACATTGTATTTTTGATAGAAGTGTATACTTTAAACGATATAATAATCACATCTCTTTCCTTGGAATTGAAGTAACTCTAAAATTGATATTTCGATAATTCTATTGAAAATTGGACCATAGAAATTTGGTATATCTGTTGATAAACAATGCCTAATTGTTGCCTCTAGATGATAGGAAAGTCGCGCAATTAAAATTGAAATAAATAGCACAGCCACACAAAAAAATGCGGATCTGGTAACAAGACACACGTATTCCCATGGATTTTGTGGCGCTGAATTCAAATTCGGTATCAAAAATCACCCATCACGTCGTAGTTGAGCCATAACCTCAAAAAATGACGAAAACTCATGCACTGAGGCAAATAAATTTCAAAATAATGCCAGTGATGCAAATTTTCACTTCAAAAACATGTCGACAACTGTAAAGGATCAACCCTTGCCTGATATAAACTTATTTAACATAACTTTACCCAACAGAACCTGACCTCACCTAACCTGAATTAATAGAAATTGATTGAATTACACGTAAAGCTCTGTAAGCATATTTTCCCAGTAGCAAATGTGTGCTACATCGAATGGGAAAACTCGAGCCTAACCTAGAAATAAATCTAACCTAGCCTAACCTAACCTAACCTCACGAAACACAATTAAACTGATTGTGTTGTCCCGTTGTGTTTGAGGTACCGTTTCATTCAGCTTCGGCTTAACCTACATAGAGGTTTAACCTATCCTAACCTAACAAAACCTGACCTAGTCTAACCGATTACGCTTAGACCGTGTTCTTGCGTACTTTCATATTTTGACATTAATAACAGTAAATGTTTAATGTTTAATTAAAATGGGGTCAATTCTACTTTTAGTTCTAAGTTTCTTCAAATGAGTAATGTGCGTCTAAATTTTTAACCACCTGTAGTGCAATGAAATGAATTTTATTGTGTTACAACGGGTACACTCAAGTTAAGTTGTGTTGCGTTAAGCAAAATTTCGTTAGGTTCTGTTAAGTTAGATTCATTTGTAGGTTAAGATCGAGTTAATCTATTAAATATAGCACACATTTAAGACTGAGAACCAAACGCTTACATAGCTACACGTGTGGTTGAATTTCATTCGGCTAGGTTAGGTTAGGTCAAGTTTTGTTAGGTTAGGATAGGTTAAACCTCTATGTAGGTTAAGCCGAAGCTAAATGAAACGGTACCGCCAACACAACGGGACAATACAATGAGTTTAATTGTGTTACGTGAAGTTAAGTTAGGTTAGGTTAGGATAGGTTTGACCTCTTTGCAGGTTAAGCCCAAACTGATTCAAACGGTACCGCAAGCACAACGGGACAACACAATCAGTTTATTTGTGTTTCGAGAGATTAGGTTAGGTGAGGTCAGGTTCTGTTGGGTAAAGTTATGTTAAATAAGTTGATATCAGACAAGGGTTGATCCTTCAAATATCAAATATAAAAAAACATTGACTCGTATTATGGAATTTCCTATGAAACTGAATAGTCAAGCATAGTGCTAGGGCTAGAAAAATTCCCGAATGGAAGGAACATTCCCTGATGAAAGGCATTCCGCATTTTATCCCATAAAATTCTTGTGAATTTTTTCAAAATACGTTTCATTGGTATAAAAATTCTTTAAAATTCAACAACCCCCACATTTTTCGACAAATTAAAATTGTTTAAATTTTCTTGAAATGTGCCAGCTACGGAGAAAATAAAAGCGTTATTCAATACTGCGGGATAATATACATAAAATCCATGCATTGCAAATCTTTTTACTCTGATCAATTTTTGGTATATGGTATTGATCCCATAGAAAAGGTGAAATATATAGACTTTGTGCAGTTTTTTAGCTGAATCAATTTGCGCTATTAGTTTCTCCGTTTCTCGAATGTGTAAACAAAAGTTTTTCGAATAATTTAAAAAATTTTTTCTAACAATTATCTATTAGATTTTGTGCTACTAATTTGCAATAATAGTTTCACTCATAGATTTTAGGTTAATTAGCATTTAAAACCAGATTAAAAAAAATATCATGCCAATTACAGAGTTATGGCAGAAGGCGATTTTTGATGATGTTTTTTTCGAAAAGTATTAAGTTTTTCTTTCTTTTTTTATAGATCTATAGAGCTTCAGCAAATCTCGAATGTACTTTTTAAATTTCCCTACAAAATAAACCAAATTGTGTATAAAACAAAAATTAGAAGGAATTTTGGCCATACAATTTTGGAATTTCTGTATTAATATTTATCACATTGATATTGCTTTATAGTGTAAGATCCCGAATAAAAATACTTCGACTTGAGTTCGACTTGAATTGCTCCCAATCAAGATATGCTGAAGTCGAAAAGGTCGACTTGAGCATGTCTCAGTTTTGAGACGAAGCCAGACTTCAATTTATGTCTTGGAGACCTGTTTTATGGCTTGAAGACATAAATTTATCTCTTGAGTCGAATCTTATGACTCCAACACTTGCGGTTTATAACTTCGAGCGTATACCTGCCCTAAAAAAAGGGTAATTCTAGCAGTCATAAAAAGTCATCCTAATTAATGGTTAAACAATCTTGTATGGCTTAGGAGATTTTTCTAGAAAGTTACCATTTTAATTTTTTTGAAGATAATTTTTAAGGGTTATACTCTTTCAGACCCACCGAATCTGAATTTTCAAATTAAAAATAACTAATTTAATAATTACAATTTTTTCATTCATCAATTTTAATCTCATTTATGAGTCAAAAAAGGTATGATAATCTCAGCCAAGACAAGGCTCGTCTTAAGTCAAGTAAATGTCGTCTTGGCCAAGACAAGGCTCGACTTAAGACAAGTAAAAGCCGTTTTACCTTTCATGGCCATAAAAGTAAGACGAAGGCCTATGTCTCGACTCAGTTTTGAGACGCAGCCAGACATCGATGCCTTGAAGACAAAATCAAGACATAACCAAGTCGAACTCAAGTCGAAGCATTTTTACTCGAGATTGCAGCTTTAATATATAAAATTAGACGCTATGTTGGGCATTTTGCATTTTTGAATTCCTCCAATTTTTAATTGCTTCGTTTCAAACAATTTGCTATATTACAATTTTGACGGATTTTATTCGAAAATTGTAGGTATGATTACGACTATATTTAAGCTTGGAATTCTTAAAAATTTTGAATGTCCTAAAAACTAAGATCTCGATGCAATGAAAAATATAAAAAGTGTATTGGCGTAAATTTGAATTCATAATCACAAATATATTTTAAAATAAGTCTGATAAACTTCCATGTATTGCGTTTACTGAATTTTTGGCTTGATTGGCAATAAAATTGCGAAAAACATTCTATATCTTTTTGAAACATGACTAACGTCTTGGAAACTATGTCAAAAAATTTATTTTAAAAATTGATAGTAAAAGGATTTTAAAAGTTATGTAGGAAAATAAAAATAATATTAAACTTTTGAACACTATTTTAACCTCATTTTTAAATGAAGTTTATTAAAATGTGTTTGCTTTTTTATAATACTGGATTCTTTTTTGACAATGAGACAAAGGTCATGGTTAGACTTCTTTCTTGGCTTACCCAATTTTTATCGTAAGTTTTATTTTCACCTCTAACGTCAGCAGAAATGAATAAAATTACTTAGAACCCTCTTCAACAATCATCATACTTTGGAATCAATTTTAAGATTAATGATATATTATTAAGATCATTTTTCTTTCAGAATTTAGTGGAAAATAAGTAATAGGCCTTTTTAGCCCATTTAGTTTTATGTCGAGTTTTATAAACTCTAAATTTTTAAATAGTTCCATTTCGAAATGTTTACATTTAAAATGCTTAAGTAAAAAATCTTAGGCATATTTTAAAGTTAGATGAAATTTTTAAAGTTGAAATTTTGTCAATCGGAATTTTTGTTTTTAGAAACAGAATTTCTTATTCGTGGTGACCGCAGATCAGTTAAAATCTGAAAATCAGCAAAAAGTCAGGGAATTTTATTTGACAGGGAAAATTAGGGAAAAGTCAGAGATTTTAAAATAAAAATTGTGAAAAAATTAGGAAATTTCTGTCAGAGGCATTATAATAACTGCTGAGGAAAAAAAAAGAATTTGTTGATTTTCATTTAAAATTGTATTAATCTGTTTTTAACAGAATCTATTTTTGAACTGCTACAAGATTAATATTTTGGTCTTTAAATATTAATGGTCGACATTAAAGACTAGGGAATTTTGAAAATAAAGTTTTGTGGCCAGCCTGATATAATATTCTTCTCAGGCATCGATTTTTCTTGTATTTCTATTACATTTTTTTCAGTTGCTTCCTCCTCACGATTATATTTTCAATTTAAGATTGGAATATTTAGATAAAAATTCAATAATTTGGTTCAAAAGTCATTTTCTTTTACTAAATATTAAACTGTGTTGTTGAAAATTCATATTTTTTATAGATAATTAATCTTCTTGGTTGAAAATTTGTCTTTTTTGTTTTTAAATTACAATTATTTTGATACGAAAATTTAATCTTTTTTGGTTAAAATATAGTATTTCACATTATTTATAGGCTAAAATTTAATTATTTTATGGAAATTATTATTATAAGTATTATTTATATGTTGGTAGAAAATGAATCTTCTTGGTTAAAATTTTTGACTGTTTGGTTTTTAATTTCAATTATTTTGGTATAAAAACTTAGGCTTTTTTGGTAGACATATCGAATTTTCTTTGTACGTTGAAAATGTAATTATTTATGGAAAGTTCAACTATTTTTGTTAAAAGTATACCTAATTTCTAGTAACTTTTTTTTTGCAATCTCAAATATTATATTTTGTCTCCTTCTTTTTGTTGATAATTTTACTTTTTGGGTTTGAAATTTAACTGTCTTCTAAAATTTTCAGCAACTGTCATTGGTTAAAGTTTAATCTCGTTTGTTTCATAAGTCGACTGATTGGTTAAAAATTCATTTCTGTAGATTAGATATTTAAGAATTTGGTTAAAAGTCAAACTATTCAGTTGTCAGTTAGTCTTTTCAGCTTTAAACTTGAACTATTTTGTTGTAATTGCAACCTTCTTGAGAAATGTTATTATATTGTTAAAAAATAATCTTTTATGGTTAAAAATTTAACTATTTTATGATTGAAAATTGAAATATTTAGTAACAAATCCAACTATTTTGACGAAAATTAAAGTATGTGGCCTTTTCTTATTACAAATTCACCTTTTGTGGTAGGAAAATCACATTTTTGCATGAAAGAAATAAATGAATTTGAAATTTGTTATTCCAGTTTGAAACTGTTTTATTTCTTTTATAAAATATTCGACGTTGAAAACGTTGCAAGATTAAAATGCTTATTTTTGTATATTGGTGATCAGAGAAAATAAAAAATTAGCCAGGGAAAGTTAAGGAAAAGTCAGGGAATCTTAAAACTAAAGTTTTTTGGCTGCCCTGTTATTAGTTAATGCTCATAGTAAATCAAAACATAGAATACTTCGCAGTCCCTGAATCTTACACATTAATAAAATAACTAATTGACTTTAATACCAGTTATAAAAGTCGGATAATCTACAGTTTTAACTGGATATAAGCAAAAAGCAAGGTTTTTTTTTATAAAAAAGTGTTTAAAGACGGAGAAATTGAACTTTTCCATCGATGTGCGATTTCATAGATCGTTTTGTAAGATTTTCTTGCGTTCACGCAGAGAGCTCGTTAGTGCTTATTGCCTTTTGGATAGTTAGCTGATTGCATCCAAGCTAATGGGTTCACCTTCGTTAAAAAAGTGGGGCTACTGCGAAATAACCATCGAAACTAGGAAAAAACTGCCCATCTCTATTGATTCAACCTCTCGAATTTCCCAACAGAAATTACTGTACGCGCTTGTTATTCTCCTGCTATAAAAAGCCCGATTCTCGGAATTAATTGATAGTAATTGTCATAGGATAATTTATAATAATTGGGATCAGAATTTCGTCGCTGCTATTCTGAATTTAACTGCTAAAATTATTACTCTCTTGAATTTAATATTTGTTATGTTGGGTAATAACGTTCGATCGATATGCTCTCTTCGCATAAATGAAGTTTCTATAGAAGTGGAAATTAAGGTTGAGCTGATTGCAAAGAAAGAATCCAAAAAACGATAATGTGAAAAAACTCCTGTGAGAATTATTTATTTTACTAACATCTCGGAAGAATTTTCACAATTATTATTGAAGGAAGACAATCATACGAAAAAGTATAGAAAAGAAACTATCTCATGGCTTTTTAAAGACTTTAACATTTTCACTGATTATCCGCTTTTTGAAATTAATGTTTTCACAGTCTTATTAGAAGCCGTACATGAACTACGTAAAGTTTTTCAAGTAAAAAAAAGGTTAATTGATTTTACTGTAAATAGCTATTTGTAAGCGCAATCTAGGACACCACCCGAGTAAAATGCTTCGACTTCAGTTCGACTTAGTTATGTCTTGAGTTACTCACCAAGACATCGATGTCTGGCTGCGTCTCAAAACTGAGTCGAGACATAGGCCTTCGTCTTACTTTTATGGCCAAGACAGGTAAAACGGCGTTTACTTGTCTTAAGTCGAGCCTTGTCTTGGCTAAGACGACGTTTACTTGACTTAAGACGGGCCCTGTCTTGGCTGAGATTATCGAACCTTTTTTGGCTCATAAATGAGATTAAAATTGATGAACGAAAAATTTGTAATTATCAAAATTCGTTATTTTTAATTTAAAAATTCAAAATCGGTGGCTCTGAACAATTGTAACCCTTAAAAATTTTCTTCAAAAAAATAAAAATTGTAACTTTCTAGAAGGATCTCCTAAGCCATCAGAAATACGTAAAAACAAACAAAATTTTCGGTATCATCGTCAAGCAAGTATAATACAAATAACAATTCATAAATAAG
>NC_046660.1:32278179-32283786 GCF_010883055.1 Belonocnema kinseyi | reverse complement strand
TATTGTATAAAAATATACAAGCTTGTTTAGCCATTAAAAAGCTTAGCTTTTATGACTGTTAGAAATAACCTTTTTGTTAGGACAGGTATACGCTCAAAGTTATAAACAGCACGTGTTGGAGTCATAAAAATACGATTTAAGAGATAAATTGATGTCTTGAAGATATAAAAAACTTGTCTTCAGGACATAAATTGAAGTCTGGCTCCGTCTCAAAACTGAGACATGCTCAAGTCGACCTTTTCGACTTCAACCTGTCTTGATTGGGAGCAATTAAAGTGGAACTCAAGTCGAAGCATTTTTATTTGGGCATAATGTCTGATCTAAATAAACGTCAGACTTTATTCACATAAGTTCTGAAAAAAGTATTATTAATTAAATAAGTGTTTTGTTGTCCGACACACTGTGCCGTCCGAAATCAAAAAGTGTGCAGCAATAACTTAAAATTATTTTTTAAGCAGATTTTCCACTTTTCTAGCCTAATATTTAGAAGTATGAAAATTGATTTTAATGTTTATTTAAACCATTATTTTTAACTTCATACATGATCAAAATTCCTATTTATTTATCGCAGGTTTAGCAGTTCGACCCTATACTCAAGCTTTTTTATTGAAAATTTAACGTTTTTGTGGAAAATTATGTTTTTTTACTTAAGTATTTAATAATTCAATTGAAATTCTTGTATTTCTTGATTAGCATTTGTCGATGTTGAAAATTAAACTATTTGGTTCAACGCTTGCCTTTTTTTATTGAGAATTAATATTTTTTAGAATTTTATCATTTTTGGTAATAAATGCAACTTCGGTAGTTGAAACTGAATCTATTACGGTTAAAAATGAACTTTTTTTGTTAAAAATTCACATTTTCGAGTTAAAGATTCAACTGCGTTTTATGGATGATGTGTATTCCAAGTGAAAAAATTAAGCATTTCGTAGAAAATTCAACCATTTGGTCAAAAGTTTAACTTATCGTTTAAGAAATCATTATTTGATTGAAGATTCACCATTTTAGTTAAAGATTCATTTTTTTGTTTGTTTTTTGTGAGTTTTATGGGAAATTTAAAGTTGAGTTAAAAATCTACTATTTTGTTAGAATTCAATATTTTTATGCATAAAACTCAATTGTTTTTTTTAGAAAATTCGTACTTTTAGCTTGAAAATGAACTTTATTTATTTAAAAATGATGTTAATGATTAAAAAGTCATTCTTCTTGTCAAAAATTAAATTATTCATAAGAAAATTCAACTGCTTTGCAGACAAGGAAGCTTTTTTAGGAAACTTATATTTTCAGATTAAAAATTGAAAATCTTGGATGAATGTTCATTTTATTAACTGAAAGGCTAAAAATCTCACTCTTTTTGAAAATTCGTCCTTTTGATTTTAATATTGAACCATTTTTGTAGAAAATTGAATTAATTAGTAAAAAATCATCTATTCTATTTTTTGTTAAAACCGAATCTTTTTTAGTTTAAAAATTTATCTGTTTGGTTAAAAGTTGATGTAACTTAATTTGAATTTGTTTCTTTTTCGATAAAAATTAATCTCCTCAATTAAAAAAAAAATTGATTCACAAAATTAGTCTCTTTTGGTTTTCTATGTAGATTGAAAATTCGCCTGTTAAGTTAAAAACTAAGACTTTTAAGGATAATTAATTATTTCGAGTTGAAAATACATTTTTTAGTTAGAAAATTTGCCTTTTCGACTTTGAAAATATAAAAATGGAAAGGAAATTCAACGCTGATAGAAAATTTCACTGTTTTGTAGCAAAATCGCTTTTTAAAAGTGAAAATTAATTTTTACATAAACATTCAATTATTCCACTTTTTATTAAAACCTGATCTATGTTGGTTTATAAACTCAACTATTTTGTTCAAAATGAATAACTAAAATAAAAAACGTTTTTTTTTTTAGTAGAAAATTAATATTCTGGGTTGAAAATGTATCTATTTCGTCAAAAATATGTTGATTTTGTTAAAAATTTGTCTTTTTTAATTTAAAATTAACCTTCTTAGTTGAAGATTCAACATTTTAGGCGAAGCATGTTTTTCTTTATTGATTAAAAAATCTTTTTTGTTGAAAGCTTAACTTTTGTAGAACATCCACTTTTTTTAGTTGCGAATTCAACTATTTTGTTAAAAATTGGTCTGTTTTAGTTGAATTTAAATGTTTTAAAACAGTTACATTTTACTATACCCCTCTACCAAATAAATTGCGTTAGATAGGGCCTAAGAAAGTGGAGGGGGGTACGTGCTTTAATATTTCAGAAAAAATATTTAGGTCATTTACGCATGGCCCCTTAACAAACAAATGTAAATTTTTGTTTGTTAAGTTACCCTTTCACTTCAGATGTACATTTTCCGACAGAAATTGAATAAAAAGATTAAATAAATTCTAAATTAGGAAAATAAAAGAAATCAACTAAAGTGATATTGATTCCGCATAGTCCCATGCGGGATTTTGCTATCAGGCATCCTGCTCATTATATTCATACGCGAAAGTGAATTTCCGGTAAAAAAGTGGCTAGCCACGCCCATGATAGGTGAACGGTTAGGAAAGGTCGATGCATATTCAAAGAGAATATTGTATATTGGGGCTATGAGAAAAAGGCTAAAAAATAAGTTTCAATATAAACCAAAGAACGAGAAAGAGAAGCGGAAAAACAATTCAAAGGAATGGGAAAACTGCTAGAATGGCGCATTCCTCTGTCGTTGAGCGAATGCGAACCAAGAGATTGAAGAGAACTTGACGTACGTATAGAAATGTATCCCATGAAATTGAAGAGGTGGAACTTTCTTTCTCCAAAGAAGAACGCGAATATTTCCCTTCGTTCTTTGCCTGTTGTGTTCACTGATAAAAAGAATTACTTGAATCTGATTGTTGGAAGCAAAATGCAGTTCTTTGATGTACAGAAACTCTTCAAAGTTTTTTATTAAATGGAAAACATTTGCGGATATTTCAATCTCTAACCAAATGATGTAAGCAAATATCTGTGAAATATCAAATATCAATTTTTCACTTCTAGAAAGATGTATAGCAGGTTGTACTTAGAAACCCTACAATTTTTCTCGTCAAGCCCTTCCCCACCCCGAACTTGTTCCGTTTTTTGAAGAAATTTTTACTGTTTAAAAAAAAGTTAAAACAATGAATTAACGTTCATTTCTTTAAAAGCAAAGAATGAAACGCTTTTCCTTAAATCACCCTACAATCTGTCCAACAATTGTAAATATCTCAGACAGAATTTCTAAATTTCCAGTCGACTAGCGATTACTTCCTAACGAGTGAAAGGATAAAAAGTGACATCATCTTACGATTAGTTCAAAATAGTTAACTTTGATTGGCTGTTAGTATTGGAAATGAATTATATAAAAACTACATATAATATATAAATTTCTTTGATTCTTTTTGTGCGCAATGGTAAAATCGAAAATTAAAGAACATACGGAGATAATTCTTGAAGCAAATTGCATATTTTTTACTTCTGAAAATGATGCATGTAATCGTTGTCTAAAAAATATCTACTCTCGTCGCCCGTACGGGGGCAGATTTTTTTATATATAAAAAATTAATATACAAATTTAACAAATTTATTTTCCATCTAGTCAAAAAATTACGTGAAGTATTTTCTGTTATTTGACAATTTAACTTGATGGATAGCTTGATTTATATTTTCACGGGGGGGGGGGGGGGGGGGGGGGGGGTATCTATACTGATCAATGGTAACTATCTCTGATGATAATACAGATTCCTTTCAACTGCGAGCTCATTGTCATTACATTCACAATTTTAAGAAGCCTAAAATATGCAACTTGCTTCAAGAATTATCTCCGTACGATACGTTATTTAGTTTCGGAGATGACATCTTTATACTATTTTGTTATTAATTTAATAAGAAATGATTATTTTTTATTCTAGATTTCACCATTGTACACATAATGGGCCAAAATATATTTTTTGCTTTTTTTTTGAAATTCATTTCCAGGGGCTAACAGCCATTCAAATTTGAGTATTAATCGTAACAATATTATACATTTTCACCTCACTCTCCAGGAAATAATCCGCAATCGATTGAAAAATTCGAAACATTGTACCAGTGTATTCAAAATCTTTATTTCCAACAAGTATTTTGTATAAAAAATTTGTAGATTTGTTTTTTGCTGAGATATACACTATAATCTGTACAAAAATCAAGGTAACTATATTTGTTGGGCTACCTCAGCAATAACATACTTTTTCTTTTAGTTTACCAGATAATGCTTTCCTTTCAAGTTCAAATCACTTATCTCGGTCGTTTATCACTTATCCTTCTGTGCTACCATCAAGATATTTTATAAGATGAGAAGAAGCTAGGGGTGCTAATGCTGACGAATTCCCTTCCTTGGCCAATTGCCGGAGCCCACAGTCCCTATTCCTGTGTCAGCCGGACAGATGGGTCCATAAGTTTATTACCCACCGGAGACTTTCGACCGTTTTCCTATTATCACGTCTCTAGCACTATAATGGCGTTCACCGGGAGAATTATCCACTAGTAGGGCGATAAAATAAGCGTCTGTATTGAATACGAATTTCACTTCGCTGAGTGTCCAGTTGTCGACTGTCCATTGGCTGCACTCTAAGAGCAAAGTAATTGACATCCGCCTTCGGTGTTGGAGCAAGTGACCCGTTCAAGTGTCCGGATGTTGCTCTCATAATGTCAATGATATCGAGGGGTCGAAATTCACAATGTGTGGCGTGCCGGAGAATTTACAAGCGGGAAATGTATCCTTTTCTGAGAATCCGAATTTTGAAAGGTTCGTAAATATGAAAGCACCTAACAATGCCATAGAGAATTCAATTCATGTGTGCATTCAATCTAGATTGATTTGTGAAACGCGCTTTCAAACGTTCAACTGATTGTTTCCGAAAGCTTTGTTCCGGATTATTTCATATCTGGTTGATATGAATTATTGTACGAATGTTGTGTGCGAATTTTGCTTGTACTATGCGGATTTGTTTAAACTTGATGCATGAAAGAATGGAAGTCTATATTGAATGCTATAGGGGAAACCAGTACGAGGTGAATAGAAAAAAACGGTTGAAACCATAAAATTGATAAATGATGTACACGTGGAGAAAGTATTATGTGCAAAATTGAAACTAGAACAGGTAGTCACCCAAGTAAAAATTCCTTGACTTGAGTTCGACTTGATTGTGTCTTGAGTTCGTCTCCAAGATACCAGTGTCTGGCTGCGTCTCAAAATTGAGTCGAGACGTAGGCCTTCGTCTGACGTTAATGGCCACGACAGATAAAACGGCGTTTTCTTGTCTCAAGTCGAGCCTTGTCTTGGCCAAGACGACGTTTACTTGTCTCAAGAGGAGCCTTGTCTTGGCTGAGACGTTCGAACATTTTTCGGCTCATAAATGAGATTAAAATTGTCGAATAAATACTTTATAATTATTAAATTAGTTATTTTTAATTAAATAATTAAGAACCTCTGGGTGTGAACGAGTATAAGTCCAATCTGACTCGAACTGAGGAAATCGAGAAAAACCTTTTGCCCAAAGAACTTTAATATCCAATAAAATTTTGAATAATTAAAATATGCTATTTGGGTAAAAATAATGTGCTTTTTTA
>NC_046660.1:32242162-32278079 GCF_010883055.1 Belonocnema kinseyi | reverse complement strand
AAAAAGAACACAAAGTGACTTGCGGACGATGCCTTTGTCGGAGAGCTCAAGCGCAACCTCAAAATACAACATCAAAACATACGTAAGGGACACTGTGTATTTAGTGGCTGTTCTGAACTTTCCCGAACAATCGTTGCTAGTTTATAGCCGAATTTAGCCGCGAATTATTTCCCGTGGATTTCCGAGCGGAGTCCGAGCTAATTAACAAAGCTTAAAGATACGTGAGGGCAAGCGATTCTTTTTGTTTGTCAATTCGCGTCGCACTCGGTACCTTTTTCAACGCAAAAAAGACACAAAGTTCTTTAGGTTTTTTTTTCATATGTATGCTGATGACGTATTGCCTTCCTTGTGCAACTTTTAGGATGCGCAAAGTGCTTTGCGTATCTTTTTTGTCGTATTTTTGAACTTTTTCTACTTTCCTTATTTATAAAAAATCTTCTTTTTTTGCAATAAATATTAATTACTAATAGATTTTATTAACACAGTTTGATGCAGCTTCCTCTTACGAATCCAACGATACAAGAACTAATTTTTCATTAAAATGTCACTTACGTATCTTTTTAGTTTGGAAGGCAGAGGTATACACTCGAAGTTATAAATCGTTGGTATTGGATTTATGAAAATTCGACTCAAGAGATAAAGGGGGAGAGTCGGTAAGGCCGGTTTTTGGCCTAATTTATTTTTGGACCAAAAAATCTGAAAAAATCATGGTATTATCTTATAAGTATACCGAGTCGATTGCACGCTAAACGGACTACCCTCCATCCCCCAGCCACCCCTACAAATATAGGAAACACCACTACCCACCAACTGTATTTTCGAGAGATTTGACACTCTTAAACATGTATTCTGAGGTTAGCTCGGGTTTACTATGGTTTTCGGGGTCGCCGAATACAAATCTGGCGTCCTTTGACTTTTATCGCGTCAGGTTCAAGGTCATTGGAAGGTCAAATCGAGAGAAAACGGTAAAAAAATCCAAAAAAATACGTTATAGGTTTTTGGGGTCCGGTCGGGTAGGGCGTTTCATTTATGGTCTGGCGCTAGACAGATTACCCTATCGGGCTCATATTTTTCCCGATCGGGGCCTGACCGGCGCCAAACCAAAATTTCTGCACGAGTACTCTTCTGGTATGAAGTGAATATTCTCATTTTAGGCTTTTGCGATTAGTTGCCGAGGGACGTTGTGTTTATATTTATGAAATAGTATTTCGAAACTGTTATTCAAAAACATTTTTTCATTTACGTATTGATTATTTTTCTAAATACAGTGAGACTCTTCAATAGCCCCCCCTTCTATAGCCCTTCCGAGAATTGACGCCGCGCCGCATGTAGGTGTAACAGGTGCTGCACGGGGTGCGCGGGATCTACGGCGGTCACTCAGGCGAGCAGTCAGACGTGAACAAACAAAAGCGGAGCAGGCTATAATGATTTAGTTGCCACCCACCGTCAGCCCCGAAATCGGCGCTATAGAAGAGGTTTGCTGTATTATAAAAATGGTATCAGGTCCAAACCGTGTCGTACTTAACATGCAATCATGATGGCCATTGCTAACAATTATAATAAACTAAGGATACGAATAATTTCATTCATTTGTGTTCGTAAAACGCATTAACTTTCATATTGATTTTGAAATAGATAACCGAAAGTAAAACTTCTTATAGAAACACATGAATTATATTTTTATGGCCAAAAGTTTTAAAAATCGAAGAAACATTGTATAAGCAATTTAATCCCTAGAAAATCAAAATTTGTTAGCGAAGAAAATATTCGTCGACATTTGAAACATATTTTTTATTTTTTTATGTAAAAAATAGCAAGTTGTCAAAAGGTTTGTATAATATTTGTTTGTAATATCGCTAATAATAAAAAATACTATAGAACTTTTGCTATAAAACTCAATGACTTTTTCTCATTATTCAGTTTGTACTCGCATCCACCTCCTACTCAGATAATAAAATCGATGACATAAGTGTCGAAAATTGATCCATAACGTTTAAATTATTAGCTTTAAAAATTGAACATTTGCCTGAATGCTCAGTAAAAATCCTAAATGATTTAACGCGGTGACCCACTTCTCCCTGATTAAATGAAGAGTAAAGTTTATATTTCTCGTTAATGAACTTTTTACGATAAATATTTGCGAAATTGTTTATATATCGATTTATTTAAAACATTGCAAATTTATATTTAGCTTTAAATCTAAAATAAACTAAAATGCTAATATAAGAATAATGAGGAAATACATTTTTTAAAGAAAATTAATGTTAATACGATATTAAAATCAATATAAAACGCTATAAATTTTAAGTCAAGATGTATCGTATTTTCCTCATAATCGTGGAATTTTTTACCACTAGAGATGAATTTGCAACCCAAGAAGACGAGTTTTTAACAACAGAATAATTTTAATCAAACATTTGCATTAACAAAAAAGAAATAAATTTTCCACCAAGGAGATGAATTTTCAACAAAATATGTGAACGAATGTTTTCGAAGACAATTGAATTTCCACCAAAAAAGTTAATTTTCAGCCAAGAAATGGGTTTTTTACCATCAAAAATGAATTCACAATATAGAAGGATGAATTTTTATCAATACAATTTAATTTTTGAGCAAAAAATATTGAGAAAATAGTTGAATTCACAACCAAAAAAGTTTCTTTTCAGCCAAGTAAGATACATTTTTGATCATAAAAGATGAATTTTCGAAACAAAACGACAAATTTTTAACAAAACAGTTTAATATTTAACCGCCAAAGATGTCTTTAACAAAACAATCACATTTTAAACCGAATAGTTGAATTTTCAACACGAAATATTGAATTTACAAAAATAGTTCATTTTCAACCAAGAAGAGATGACTTTTCTACCATAGGAGAACAATTTTTATTCCGAAACGATGAGTTTTTAACAAAATATCTTGATTTTCGACCAACAAAAATGTCTTTAACAAAACAGTAGTTGTATTTATATCTATTAAATATAAAAATTTCAATCCATAAAGATACATTTTTTGAAGGAAGTTAAATTTTCAACCTGGAAAGTTAAATTGTTGACTAAAATGATAACTAAGAAAATAGTTGCAATTATGAGAAAAGAGGTGAAGATTTAGCGAAATAGCGGAATTTTTAATCTACAAAGAAACATTTTTATTTAATTCAATGAAAAAAGACGAATTTGTAACAGAATACTTGAATCTTCAACTAAATAGAGGGATTTTTAACAACATTTAAATTTTCACACAAAAAGATATTTTTTTTACCTATAAGGAAAACGAACTTTTAACCGTACAGTTAAATCTTTAACCAAGAGAATGCAATTTCACTTGAAAATATTATTTTCAGCAAAAAAGTAGAATTTTTAATAAAACATGTAACAGTTGATATTTCAAATAAAAACATTTTAATTTGAAATAATATCAAAAACAGGTGAATTCAATAATAAAAGAAGAGTGTCCAACAAAATAGTTGAACTCTTAACCAACACAGAAGAGTTATCAACCAAACAATTTTTTTTTTAAAGAGATCAATTGCAAATATCAATTTTCAACTAAAAATGGAATTGGTACTGAGGACATGATTTTTGAACTAAATATATGAATCTTAAAAAAATGAATTTTCCAACAAATGAATTCAACGTTCAACTAACTAGATGAATTTTTGAATAAAAAGATGATTTTATAACCAGAGATTAATTTTAGACAAAAAAATCACTGTGAACAAAATACATGCGTTTTTTACCAAGTACAGTAAGACTCTTCTATAGCGCCCATTTTGGAGTTGACGGTGGGTAGAAACTAACTCATTATAGCCCGCTCCGCTTTTGTTTCTTCACGCCTGAGTGCTCGCCTGAGTGACAATCGCAGCCTCTGCGCACCTCGCGCAGTTCCTGTTACACATACCTGCGGCATGGCATTAATTCTCGGAAGGGCTATAGAAGGGAGGGCTATTGAAGGGTTTCACTCTAGTTGAATTTTAAACTGTAAAAGATATAATTTTTAAACAATTGTTGAAGTTCTAACTTGAAGCATGTAAGTTTCTAAAAAATAGTTGCTTTTTCAACTAAGCAATGCAAATTTTAATGTAGCAGTAGTGTTTTTAACTAAGCGAAATCAATTTTGAAACCAAAATATAATAGTTGACTATTCACCCAAAAAACTTAAATTTTAACTAAAAATATTTTGATTTTCTCATTGAACCCTATAATTCAGTTCAATGAAAAGCGAAATAACGAGAAAATAAGACGATTTTTTCAAAACAAGGGAAACAATAATTTTTTCAAAAAGGGGAAAAAGAGGAGAATGGGGGAAAGACTGTGAAGTCTGAAATATTAAAGTGATTTGTCAAATTATTAAATTTCGCAAAAGTTGTTAAAATCTATCGTCTGGAAACGTATTAAACGTTATCTAAGTCCGTAAGATTACTTCCACTGACCCCCCTCCTCTTCCTCACTCTGTTACTAACCGTCGATAATGGCGCTGGCCATTTCCTCTCTCAAACTATTGGGCTAGTTCATGGATGGCTCTTAGTTCCAAATGGAAATCACAACAATTTTTATTTTTATTCAAAAGTCTCTGTTTGCTATCTTAATACGAACCAGTGAAATTACACTGATTGAAACACTCAAAAGTTTGTCATTGCAAAATGCAATGGCCCTACCATTGACACGCACTAGACGACTGAAGTTTCGTGTCTTGGCCATGTGGAGCACTACATCACGTTGTATTAGTTGAGACACTTACTGGTTCACCCAGTCAAAGTCAAGAAACTACTGTGTCACCAGCGATAACTTCAAATACTGATTCAACCAGTGAAAATTTTACTGGTTAAGTTCAAGACAGTGTAAAGTAGAGGAATTTTAATTTATAATGAATAAACTTCATATATTTCTTTAAGTATTTTCTTTCTTAATTATATCTATTTTGATTATTTTTTATCCACCCAAGATCGTGTTGTGCAGCTGAACTTTTCGGTTATAATTTACACATAAATTACCGTACCGAATTGCATAAATAATATTTCACTCCTTTTTAAATTATCTCTAATCTTCTTTTATCTTTAATGCAATTTGTTGGGAGATTATTTTTTGGAGGTTCATTTCACGCCCACCTCATTTCAAAATCACCCTTTGGAGCTTCCATTACACTTTGCTTTATACCATTACGCCTTCATTCTGCTTTGCTCTTCTATACCTTGCATAATTCCGTTCGCCCCATGGTACGTTTCTTCTTTTCATTTTTTCCTCTACTCTTCATCCTCTTTTTAGATATTTTTTCCAATTCTTTTTCACTGAGCAACGTTGCTTTGCTTCCGAACCATTTCGTAACAGGTCCATTAGTACGTTTTTCATTTTGACTCCTTCCTATTTTATCCCTATCAAACTTTGTCCCCCGTCATATTTCACTCTCGTTTAATTCTATCCTTTATAGACTATCATCCAATTTTGACTTGATTATAGGTCCGCTCATTCTGTTTCTGTCCACCGGATGTGAAATGCAATTCCTTTTTGAGTACGTTTCATATTTGGACTATAACGAAGTTCGATGAATTTCCACTTTCGTCAACACTTCCAGTATTGTCTTCGAATTATTACTTTTATTTTGACTCTTATTAATTTATTCCCAAAAAATTCCGGGATATCAGCCATTGCATATCATTTTGATTATCAGATTCAGATGAAATAATCCACTTTTGTGGATCCAAAATTAATTTTTAAGCAAATTCTTTCATATCTGCCGAGTGGCAGCTTTTGTATTCTTACTGAAAGTAGTTAGTTAGTCATGATAAAAATGAAATTAATAAAACACGGAATATTTGAAACAATTTTGAAATTTAGTGTGTAAGAAGAATTTATTTTCTTATATTGGGCTCTAAACCTCGATGGCTCTGGAATAAATTTTCATTAAAAATAATGAATACTTAACAGCGATAATTAAATTTAGAGATAAAAAAAATAATTTTTAACAAAATAATTGAACTTCAAAGTATAAGATGAAGTTTGCACTAAAATTATGGATATATAACTGCAATCGGTAATTTTAGCAATAAAAAATGAATTTTTAATCATACTGTTGTACTTTCAACAACAAAAAAATGCTGTAAAAGAGATGAAGTTTACAACTAAAAAGAAGAATTATCTCCTAAATAGATGAAATTTCAATTAAAGATATGTTTTCCCAATTAAACAGTCAGAACTAGGTAAATCTAAACTTACTGAAGAAATATATTTAGAAAGAAGAAAAAAAATCCATTTTCAAAGCTACATATATTTATAGGCCAATTTACCAAAATTGGAATTTTACTCAAACCTGAAATATTCCTAGTTCTAGAAATATTATGCCTTTTATATCGAACCTATAATTTTTAATAAAAAGTATAACAACTTCCAACTCATAAAGTTGTTTAATTTTTATCGAAAAATGTTGAATGAAACAGAGTGCTATTGAATCCTGTAATACAATTGTGGTAGTACCGAGGAGTCCAGCGAAATTGCAGTGTGTTGAATGAGAACAGTTGACTCGCCCCGAAATTCGTGCCAAGTACTGACCCATGATAATCCATGAAATATTTCATTCCTTGCGGCTAGAATTATTGGCGTGTATCGATGTCCGAGGTTCAGGTCGACCACACTTAATTCACTCGTTCTATTTACAAGGAAATAGAAAGAGGAATCACATCAGTCCTGCGAAATTTTGCACCATTAGGTCGGTTCTGGAGAAAGATAAATTAAACACACTTTTTAAATAATTTTTTAAAACATTATTTTTCTTCTATCATCCGAAAAAGATGAATAATTCATATTCTAAATAAGTTTTTGTTGAATTTAAATAAGAATAAATAATTTTTGATTGAAGGAAAGAATTTCATGAAGCTACCTTCATTCAGCCTAAAAAACAACAATCAAAATTATTAGATATTGTATTGGATAGGCTGGAATGTATTTATAGTTCAAATAAATAAAGCCGTTATATAGGTACTTGAAAAATGGGCAAAAACATCAGTCACCGAGGAAAAGAGATCTAACATAATATTTCTGCTAAGATCCCTTTTCCACAATGCATATTCTGTTTGCGTTTTCGAAAAATTAAGCACAATTTTTTAATTGTTATTAGTTTTGCATACTATTTTTATCTTCCTGAATCCTTTTTTATCCTACGAGTTTTTACTTGCACAGAAAAATCCTTATCATATAGACATTTTTTAACATCTTATCCTATTTTATTAGTGACATTTAAAAAAGACGTTGCTCTTTGTGATCTTTAGATCCAGGTTTGACAATAATATTAAAGTTTATGATTTCGCTTGTATTTTTGTTCACTGAACTGTTTTATGATTTACTTTATATTTAACTTGATAAAAGCATTGTCCGTCCATGTGGTTTTAGCGGACATTTTAAAAATTAGTTTGATAGCTATTCGATGATTATTATACTTTGTAATGGTTTGAATACAACAAAGGAAACTACGGATTGTTTGGGCTTCGTTTATCTTAAGATTTTGTGTGTCGAAGTGTAAACGTTGACGCTTCAAATTTGAAATCTTCATAGTTGATTCTTTATATTTGTATATGATAATTTCCAACAAACTCAGTTTTTACAGAAAATTAGATCGACTTAAGTCAGGGAATCGTTAAAATGTTCGAAAAAACTTGATTTGATATAATGTTAACTAATAATTTAAATTTAGCTTTATACAGTTGCAATGGGAAGTGAAAATGAACAGTTTTTAATTGAATAATTTCGAAACTAAGTAAATCCAAACAAAGATATTTTGAAATTTTATAATACTCAAATGAAAATAATTTAAAATAGTACACGTGCATAGTGGGAACCATAAAAATTAAGCAATTTGTATTTTATGGCCTAAAATTTAAGTCAGAAGATTTATTAGGTATAGGAGAATGGACCTAAGTCGACACTGGATCGAGTCGGCACCTTCTTGTTTCTCAGAGATGGCGCACCTGTCGACCTAACCATTTTATCGTATGACAGGTTGGTAGGCATGGACGTAATTTATGCTGACAATTGTCACTTTACTTTTTCCCTTGACAGCGTGAGCGGGTTATACATTTTTGTGCAAAGGGAATTTCATTTACTTCCATTTTTGTGAAACAGCTACCTGTGTGTTAATGTTTTGAAATGTTTAATCCATTACCTACATTGGTTTCTGTATGATTTTGCCTGCTTAGCTCGATTTTTTATTCGGATTTGTTTCGTGTGCGTAATAGCATGATATGTGTAAACATTCATAGAGGTCCTAAGTGGGCACCAAACAGCCCTAAGTCGGCACTTTTTGTTTTGCTTTTTTTGTTCTAATTTGTATATCTTGAATGCAAGTTGCTTGTCTCTGGTAGGTGTCTTTTTATTTTCTGTGTTTTCTTATTAACAAAATTACATACTTTTTTCATTTTAAATGGTTTACATTTTTCCATTTCTTCCTAAAACTTAAATAACTGCCTTCTTCGTTGCACTTGAGCGCAAAAAATATGTGTTGCCTCACGGCCAGGATGTGCCGGCTTATAGGACCACCATTTTGAGAAATAGAAAAAATCAACTTTTTCACTTTGCTCTGCATTTAAACTGCAAACATTACTTCACACTGCTCCGATCGACAAAGAATTGTAGATAAAGAATCTTTGTACCTGACCAAGTACATTAAAGCGCCATTAAACCCTGTTTACTCTTTCCTTCAGGCAAAAACTCTTACTGTGCCGACTTAGGACCACTCTCCCCTCTAATAAAAAATGATAAATCAATCTTAAATAATCTTATAAATCTTTCCTCAATGTAATTAGTTTACTTTTCCTCTCTACAATTAAAGGGATTATAGGTGTCTATTTGAAATTAAAATAAATAGAATTAGTAGCTGATATAATTTTTAAACTTTTGTGATTTTTTAAAACTTGGATTAAAACTTATATTACTTCACCGTTATTTTTATTAACCAAAAATCAGCACTTGAAGTTTTGACTTTGTATGCCATTCGAAATTCATGAAGTCACATAGGTAATTTAGAGATGTGAAATTCTTTGAATTGAGGTCACAGTTGACTGTTTCAAAAAGGAAAAACGACGTTATTCGAATATATATTTAAATTTTATGGAACACATTTTCTAGTTTCAAAAAAATACTCCTAAAAAATATTCCAGTATCGAACAAATTTTCTGCTTGAACTACAAATCTTTTTCGTACTTCAAGTAAGATCGAATTTATCGTAAAAAGTGGGAAACGTCGCTCATTGATCTTATTATCGATTATCATCTCCTGGTTTTGAAAATAAACGTAGGTCAGGGAAGGTGCTAATAGACAATAAAAATATAGAGGGACCATCGGCTATGATAGAGGATTCTTAGTTAGAAGTGCGACAGAATTGTGTGGTACGGTGGTTGCAGGAAGAAATGGTAATGCATGTTGGAATGATCAAATTCGGGCTGCCCATAAATCAAAGAAAGAAGCTTACATAAGAACTTTGAAAAGCGCGGGTTGTAGCGATGAGGAGAGAAATATAATTAAAAACGATTGCAGCGACGAAAAGAGGAAACTTAAACGACTAGTCAAGGAAAGTCAAGATAAAATTAAAAGAAAAGAAAATACAAAACGACTTTGAAGGAAGCAAGAATCTGCTTTATAAAAGAATGAAGGGAAGTAACGGTTCAGAGTTTGTCAGCTTGAGAAATAGCAGAGGTGAAATACGATATAAAACTGCACCAAACAAGAATCTTTAACATTTGTGAAAAACAAAACAATCTCGAATCTTAGAATCTGTCTACAGATTATCTGCACAATATCTGCTAAATAAAGATAATTTAGAAAACTGCTTACTGCCCAACAAATCGATTTTCTGCCCGTGACAAATCTATTTTCTCTCATTTCTAGTGTCGCATTGTAATGATAGTCTCTCATCTAACAAAAATTTTATTCCAAACTAACCAAAATTTTCAGCACCCCTTATATGAGGTCGTGTTGATCCATGCGTTGGTTTTTATGGCTATAGTTTACCCCTCGGAAAGTGGCGCATGCCGTATGGTATCATATACCCCGAGCTAAAATGTCTTCTGTTCTCATATCGATAAATTCGCGGGCGTAATGCAAGAGGGATGTAGTAGTATATCTGCAGGGTGGTATACGAAAAAAGGGATGAGAAGAGTAGCCAACGACCAAGCAAGGCAGACGGGAATTGTGATAAACTGCTGGGAAATAATGCGTGTCACGGAAAAATGAAGAGAAATCGCGGTGTCTGTAGAACTAAAGGAGGAAGAGCCACCCCTGCCTGCCATTATCCAACCACCCTCGAGCCTTAGTATAGACGACGTACGTAGAAAAGGTGTTGTCGACTGGAACCCATTGATGATATTGTTAAGCCGACACTATGCAACCCTTCGTCCTTTCTTTATCACACTATTCACGGAAATACCTTGTTTTGGTTTCAGTATCGTTATCATGAAACTCTAATACGTGTTCTATCACATAAACATTTATCACGCACATAGACTCAAAATGTGCAACCACATAAAAGATTTAGGTTATTTCTCTTCTAGAAATATGATTCCCTTTCTTTGTATGCACTACTACTCTACGTGATGTGACACTAATATACTGAAATGACCTACATTTTTTAAACCAGACTAGCTAGTAAACACCCGCGATTATTGTCTTTTTTTATTCCTTGCGCATATTTTTAATAACAATGTAAGCTAGAAGTAACCTTTTGTGATCACTTGTGTCCCATTAGTAGAGGTCATAGAACATTTTTTAATTCTAAGTACTACACTTTCTAAATCTAAACTAGTGGAAATTTAATTGAGTAAATTAGTATGAAAAATTAGTATTTAAAATCGATAACAGTCTTTAAAATTGACTATAATATGATAAATAATTCTTTTTTGAATTTAAGTAGATGTTTGCATCACATTTGACCCAAGGAGAGTATCTGGAAGAAAAAAGCTTCAGTTATTTTGAGCAATTAAAATATTAAAATTTCACAATTAAAGGGTGTCACTGCAGAACTATCAACTATGTATAAGTCAAATAAAAAATTTCAAAGCAAAAAAACATTTTTCAAATTTCGAATTATAATAAAAGTGAAATAGTGATTTCGCTAGTTTGTAGAGATCTATTCACTATGTAAGTGACAAAAAAAATTCAATTTGTGAAATTGATTTTTTTCACTCTAATTATTATGAAATATACCAGTAAAACACCAGAAACATGTTACTACGCGAGTATAAGGCGCAATGGTGCAAAATTAATTTCATGATATCATCACTATAAATGGACTTTATGTAATTTTTTTGCACAACCAAATTACTCTATTAGTTTTATAGCATCTTTTATATTTAAGCAAATTGTGTAGTGAACATTATTTAAACAATTAAAAAATAAATGTTTTCACCAAAATGAGCGCTCAAATGTTTGAGAATTTTCAAACATATAAAACATGTTTTTAAAAAACTGTCACATATATGGTTTTGCTATGACAATGTTCACTTGAAATATATCAAAATCATACGTTTTTTCAGTTTGAATGTTTTCAAATTCTAATAATGTAGTAATTTTTTAATAAAAAATGTGTATTATATTTAAAAAGCTAGTAAAAGGTGCAATGATTTCTTTTACTTTTTTAATAAAAGAATTCCTAGATTTAAAATCATTTAATGGATAAATAAAAAGGTTAAACGAAGCAGCGGAATTTAACTGTAATTTTTTATCCTCGAAAAGTTTTGCTCTGTTCTTTAATACAATTTTAGAAGATTTGGGATGAAGATAATAAAGTGATTCAATTATCAAGATTATAATTTTATATGAGAAAAAATGCCAGGAATTAAAACTGGAAAATTTTACTTTTCTCATATGCAACGTGAATTTCGTCGAGGCAGAGTAATGATTGCATACGAAAAAGTGTATAGAAAGTCGTTGCGCAAATTAAGTTATGGCTGTTCCCAGTCCGAGTAGTTCGCACCTTTTGGTGACGACATTTTTATGAAAGCGAATTTTCATGTCATGCTAGAATGTGTTCCTAAATTTGACATTATTGGTAAAAGTGTGAAAATAACTTTCACCAGCAGATGCACTTTGTTAAATCAGTGTTAAATTACTACTAGAAATAAATATGGATTAATAAAATTATAGTATTCTTCAGATGATATACAAGTTTCTTAAATATACGAAAATATATTTTATAGCCAATTACAATAATAGGTTCCAAATTTCTTTAATAATAAATAAAAAGTCACATTACAGCAAATCACATTGTGGCATCTCTCATTATCGGTCAATTGTCAAATCAAGCAAAACCGGCAAAGTCGTGTTGCAGTAAATTCGATTGCCGAGGGTTGTAATTAATCAATTTTAGATTCTCGAGACACATGATTATACCACTTTTATGATAGGATTGAAATAGAAAACAATTTCGATGAGTTCATGCAATAGGCTAATAGAGTAAACAAAAAATTACAGTCTCTGTAAACCGTTATTTTCAATAAAAAAAATATCTGTCGCTTCGCTATATAATCTCAAGTCAGGCGATATTCCTAAATTCGAATTCTATGTAGTTTCGAGCATGTTGGGAGCATTATTTTGGTAGAAAGGCAGCCAGACGAGGAATTATGGTCCAAAAGGAGAACATTAATGCACTCCCTTCGACGATCCAATAGACTAGTTTCCAGGTTAAGCTACTGACGTTAATCGGTGACGAGCTAATGTTGGAAGCTTCAGTTTCACAGTGATTACCGTAAATTATATTTGATTCAAAAATAATAAGAGCGTTAATAACAATAGCGTCAGTCATCTTGACGACAATTTGTCATGCCACCGTCCTAGTTCTCACCTTCTCTCATACACAAACTCATACACATACACACATGCGCAAATGTCAGGAAGGAGCCGAAGTTTCCGGATAATGCGATAAGGAATACTGAACTTAGGCGCATAAAGCTATGAAGATTAAGTGTCATGGCAACCTTCTAAATTCCCGTAATTAGTTTAAGTTTATAGTGGAAATAAAGCCCGATCACTGAAAATTCTGTTTAGTAGTTAAATGAATTTTAAGAACCTAAATTGTAAAGTGACAAGAGAAAACTGTTGGGAACACAACAAAATTTGATTGATAACAATAATTTTTTCATAGAAATAGAATAAGCTAACAGTTATGCTATTTAAAAAACGTCAAGTTTCATCGTTTAGTTGTAAATTTGCTAAACGTCTAAACTTGGAAAATTTCACTCATTATTCATGATATCTTTCGCCAAAGTTTTTTGCATATTGTTTTTTTACCAAATTTTGTAACAATGCGGGTCTTATTCCCTGCTACATATTTTAACAACTTTCTCCAAATAAATAACTTTATTCCTTGACTTATTTAAAAACTGGATATTTTGATATTGTCATTAAAAATCTTTTTACTGGAAAAATCAACAGTCATTCATCAAAATGTCATACATATTTAAAATGTGTAATAAGCCACATACAATAAAGTTTAGCAAAAGGTCAAAGTTAAGTATATAATGTGTGCCTGTTTCAAGTTTTCTTTTCAAAAACAGAAATCCATTATTTTAAATATTGTAATTGTTTCTTTTGACGCCTTTCCGAATAAAGACTAATTATTATGTTACATTGTACAGGTAAAATTAACTTTTGACTAGAAAGAAGGTTATACTACAGATTTCAAACCATTTACTCTAAAATGTGGAGAAGCCTTTAACGTACATAATTACTAAAAATATTATTTTTATTAACGTTGCTATGCTTAAAAATATATACATGAATTTATTGGCAAAAACAATACATTCGTTCTTATAATTAGTTCAAATTTTAGACTTGAGGTTTAAACTATACCATTTCAATTATTTTAAATAATTAAAGCTTGAAAATATAAAGCTTTATCTTCATTAAAATTTAAGTTTCAATGCTTTACTGAAATGACTAAATTTTCACAAGTTTAAATGATTAAATTCGTCGTATCATTTTAAATTTATTTATTTATTTAATCTTCGAATGTAGGGAGGTGACTATTAATTTAATTTAATTTAATTTTCATTTCATATGAATGTAAAATTCATCTCTCTTAAGTTTTTTGTCAAACAGAATCGGCATCTTCTGTGAATTTTGATAAAAAGATTAAGTGAACTGAATTTGAAATTCGCGTAAAAGTGAAATAAAAGTGAAATTAAATTACATAATCGCCTTCTTGCTTTAACAATTTTTTATTCGTGAAATCACTGTATACAAAATTAATTACTTTAAAAATATTTTTAATTTAAGTTGTAAACTATTAAACACTTTGAATTTTAGATGTTATTACAATTTCACGAAAGTCACATTAAATGCCACAAATTTAAAATGGTTCAAAAGTTTCCATTTGAAAACTTGAATCTAAACAATTAATTCACTAATAAATACAAAAATAAATAATTTAATTGTATAACATTTAACCTTGAGAGTTAATTTGGAATTTGCACAACCTATTTCAAAAATAAGATTATAATCCTGGAATTTTTCATTAGAAGAGTACTTGTATCCACTTGAATTATGCGTTACCACGTAAATGATGAAAAATATGAAATTTGGTGTCGGAGCTTTGATTAAATCTATAAACTCGTTAGTATATTTTTGTATGATTTGAAAATGTATGTACCTGTAATGAATTGCTTGAATAGTAGCATGATCAAAGAAATATAAGGTTTATATAATTATTTGTCAAGAACTTTCTTCGTCGCAAGGGTATAAGCAATTAAAATAATTACAGCTCCCACTCTACATTGCTTTCATATTGATTTTTAGGAATATAAAATGAATGAAGAAGCAAAATTTTATAGAAATATTATTTGTGGCCATGCAAAAATTACGTAAAGTCTTCTAAGTGGAGATGTAGCTCTATGAGGTAGAAAGAGGCGGGGGGGGGCAGAACAGCACGTAATATTAAGAGTAATAATCATATAATAAAGAAATAATAATAAATGAATAAGCGAGTAAGGGGTGAAATGTTGCATGTGCGTAGTCAACATTTTAGAATCAGTAGTCCAACATCAAAAAGTGCGCAATGGAAAATTATCTTTATTTATAAGCGTTATTTCCAGTTTTCGAGTCTAATGTTTTAAAAGTTTTGAATATAATTAAATAAATTCTCTAGCCCATACATTTTCTAAAATTCTTATTTATTTATCGCCGGCTTTACAATATTTATCCCTTTCTTGTTTGTCCACTTAATTGTGAACTGAATACTTAGAATTTAATAGGAAAATCGAATTTTTAGGGGAAATTTTTTTGTTTTTATGTAAAGTTTAATTATTTGGCATAATATTCATGTGTTTGTTCAAATTTTTACTTTTTGGTAGAAAATTAATGCTGTTGGTCGAAAATTTAAGAACTTGTTCGAAAATGTACGTATTTTGTGACAACATTTTATTCTTGGTAGAAAATACATTTTGTTGGTGAAAAATATAATTGTTTATTTGAAAATTATTATTTTTATAACTCTACTGCTTTTAATTGAAAACATTATTTTTTATTTAATAACAACTTCCACATTATTTGTTGAATATTCATATATTTCACTGACTCTTTTAACTTAAAAATTACTATTTCGTTAAAAATTATTTTTTCTGTTAAAAATTCATATTGTCGAGTGAAAAATTTAACTTCAAAGTTGTTTTCAATTGACTGGAAAATTCATCAATTGGGCAATAAATTCTTTTTTTTTCATTAAAATTCTTTTTTTTAAAATGAAACTAGTTATTTATTCTTGATTTAAAACTTATGTATTTTTTTACATTCGTCCTTTTTGGTAGAAAATTAATCTTCTTGGTAAAAAAATCACCTTCTTGTTTGCAAATTTAATTATTTGGTTGATAATTCAATTCTTTGGTAGAAGTATCGTATTTTTGGCATTCGTACTTTTTAACATTTCGGATGGAGTTTTTTTCTTTATTGACTGAAAAGTCTTTCCATGCTGAAAATTAACTCTTACTGAAAATTCCTATTTTCAGATTTAATTGAACTGTGTTTATAGTTAAAAGTAAAAAACTTGTTTAGTTAAAATATCAAATATTTCATTTTTTGTTAAAATATCTGTCTTTTTTGCTTAAATTAATTTTTATTGCATCAGAAGCAGTAGTTACAGATAAAAAAATTCGTAATTTTTGTACGATAGAAAAAAAATACATTTTCCAACCTAATAGGAATTTGCAATGCAAATTTGATACATTGTTATGTTATTTCCTTCTCCATCTGAATATATTTGTTGCCATCTTGGTAATAAGTTAATTTTAATGCATTTTTGGGATGTATGCAATCTCGTGAATTCCCTCGAAATAAATTAAACCGCAAGTGAAACAGTGCGCCAACCGTTTTCAATTATAGAGTAATTTGCCAACCAGCTAACCAGTTATATTTTTAAATAACTAGATTACGTAGAGTTAGGGACAATGATATTAGATTTAACGACATAACATGGCATGTCATAACTGTTTACATCTCTCTTTACAAAGATAATAATTCCTTGAATATTGCATCCGCTGAATTTCATACATTTTCATGTTACATAACGTTACAAAGTTAAGCTAAAACACACGTAGTATTTTTTCCTCATTATATTCAATTTAAACTTTACTGGGAGCATAATGGAACAATTTTAAGTCATGATTTCATAACGCATAAATTTTCATAATGAAATCAATTATTAATTATTCCACGTATGATTATTAAGTTACAATGAGTGGCAGCTTTTAATTAGCCTGAAGCTCGGATTAAGTTGTCCGTAAATGTGGACATGAAAATAGTATTTTATTAATTAGCCTTTATGAGGGTGTGGATTCCTGGACTTGTGAGCAGTCTAAAAGTTCATTATTCACCCTCTAATTATAGGCAACCTACTTTCCCACTAGTTTCGGACTTTGGCTCTCGTTGTAATTGAGGAAACATGAAAATTAAATGTAATTTGCACAAGCACATACTTTTCCTGTGATTGTCAAACACAACACCGAAAATTTCTGATTTATTTTGCAGTCATTTTCAAATACTCGTGTTCATTAATGCTCTCGTCATTCGCCACTTTCCAATATTCAGTGGCAGTTGTTCCCAACTTTCCAATTTTTCGCACGACTGACAATTGGAGTCTCGTTGCACTGTTTCTTTAAATAGCTCAAAAATCACGATTGTCAGTTCCGAATTCGTACATTTATGAATCAGTTGTATTTTTTAGTTGGTGATTAAATTAAAGCAAGTGGCAGCATTTTAATACAAAACTACGATGTTAATGGTAATAGACATCGAATTTTTTTGTGGGTCATTCTGAACCAATCTAGTTAGATTATTACAATCTCTAAATGGGAAAAGAAACAATAAGAAAATTTTTGCTAATATTTATTAATTTTTTTCACCGAAATATAAATAAAAAGATTTCTTTCAAGAAGTTGAGGTAAACTTATTTTGACTCAATTAAAAGGAAACTCTTAAAATATTCATAAAAAAATCATGCAGATCGAAACGGAAGAGCTATATATAAAAAAGAGCCTTAGTTAAATGCTTTCTCTTCTTCTAAAAAATCTAATGGAATGGTTTACAAAATCTGGCAATATTTTGAGAGTTTTCGATAGGTTTTGTTAGGTTTTATTATATATAATAAAATAAAACTTTCTTAATTTTTGAGATTGTCATTGTGACTTTTAACAGGATTTTAATGAAACACAAGTTGCAGCCGTAGCTGTCAGACAAGGAATGAATGTACTTAAATCGTAATTTAAAAATTATGATTTTCAAAGAAATTGAATAAAATGGAGAACTATTATTGATATTATTGGAAAACGTGTTAAAAATATCAGGAGTTTCTTTAATTGAAGAACCAAAATTTGGGATCAGTAAAAAAGTTTGTCTTCTTTTGTTAAAATTATTGATTATTCTTCGACGTTCTAGATAGGTTATTAAACTTTCTTTTTTAGTTAATATGTTTTTCATTATTTTATTAATTACAATGCTTGAAATAAAGAAGAAGGGTCTGAATTTTTCACTATCTGATACATGTTTCATTAAAAGTAAGTAAATTTGTGGAATTTATAACAATAAAAAATTGTTAATAGTACATTATATATTTAAAAGTAAGAATGGTTTCAAATATTATACAAGCTTTATGAATTTCTCTTCTTTAAATTTTTAAAACTGTAAATTTGAGAATTTTAAATCTTACTTCTAGATCATCTTTCAGCCTGAAGTTTAAAATATAAAATTATTTAATCTGCAATCGTTAATATTAAACAATTTTGTAATTCAATCAAATAATAATGTCAATTATATCATATTAATTAAATATAAATTCTTATCATTTTGGCATGCTCATTAACATTAAAAATTTTCATGACAATGCGCCTTGGATATCATCGAGAATTAGAATCATCCTTTTGATTTCAAAGACGCGAAAATTGTGGCAAATAACTTTCAATCTTGAAGGGTCTAAAAGGGCCAAATATGAAATTTAAAATAGAATTTTTAGTTTAAAAAAAAGTTTTTAATTAAGCAATTTTAAATAATAATCTTAAAATAATTTAAGTATTAATTGTACAAAGACTTGTTAGCTGGAAAAATGGAGAAAATTTTTCGCAGACTTAGAAGTTACAAAAATTTACTAATAATTTTTCAAAACTAAAAATTAATTAATTTTACGATTTAAAATTATACAAGTTTCAAACTTAAAGCTTAAATTTAAATTTAAATTTAAAGCTTAAATTTCTTTTTTAAGGGGTCAAATTGTAAAACCTATAAATAGAATCATATTAATCTTATTGTATATTTGCACATTATTAATTATTGCAATGTGGTCGCAGGTTTCAGAAAACTTTAAAATCAGAGAAAAGTCAGGAAATTATATATGTTAGAGAAATTAAGGGAAAAGTTATGGATTCTGAAAAAAACCTTACAAAAGTCAGGGAATTTTTAGAAGATGCTCTTCAAATAACAGACAAGGATATTACAATTAGAATTTTTAAACTAAAATCTTTAATGGTTTTATATTATTTATAAAAGATTCTATGCTAAAAATTCTACATAATTAAAAGTTAAATGGTCAGGTATAATAAAAAATTGTCAAGGGAAAAATTAGAGCATTTTGAAGACTAAGTTTTTCGGCTGACCGTATTTATTTCTATTTCTTTTTGTTTGTAGTTGGTTGATAGTTTTACTATTTTATTAAAACGTATTTTTTTAGGTTGATAATTTATCCGTTTGTATTAGAAAAAGAAGTATTTTCTTTGAAATTTGCCATTTCGTGTAGAAAATTCTATTAATTTTACAGATAATTAACTTCTTGTTGAAAATTCACATTATGGTACTGAAAATTCAACTATAATGTTTCATGGTTGAAACATCAATTTTTTTAATTCACTTTTTTAAATGCACCTGTTTTAGTAGGAATTAATTTTTTTTAATGAGAATGCAAACACTTGCTTGAAATTCAACTCTTTTGTTAAAATTCATCTTTCTTTGGTTAACATATCTGCTATTATATTTTTTGTTCGAAATTCACCTTTTTTGTTTAATATTTATTATTCTTTTTAGTTGGAAGCTAATTTTTATATTTAAAATGTAACTTCTTTAGTTAAAGACTCATCAGTTTAGTTAAATATCAATCTATTTTGCTGAAAATTAGTTCTTGTTTTTTGGTTTTAAATTAAGTTTTGGACTGAAAATGTAACTTTTCCATTTTTGTTACAAATTGATTTTTTTTTAAGTAACCGTTTGTCTTTTTTAGCAGAAAACAAGTATTTTTGGTTTTAATTTTCCTTTTTTTGTGAAAAATACAAATGCTTGGTTGAAAATGTAATTAAATAATTAAAAATTGTTTATTTTTGGTCAAATTTCATCTTTTTGGGCTAAAAGTTCAACTCCTTTACAGAAAGTTAGTCTTTTGGCTTCAAAGTTAAAAAGTTTGGATGAATTTTTCTTTTCTTCTTGATTAAAGAATTTTTCTTTACTGACAATTTGTTAGTTTAATTGCAAAATTCATAATTTAATTTGTAAATTTATCTCTCTGGCCGAATATTTGTCTTTTTTGTTGAAAATTCGTTTTTTGTTGTTGAAAATTCGTTTTTTGTTGTTGAAAATTAATTATTTTTACTGAAAATTTTACTTTTCCATTTCTGACTGGAAATTGATATTTTTTTTGTTCAAAATTCAATTATTTTTTAGAAATTCATTCATAAATTTGTTTTTTATAGTAGAGAATTGCACTATTTTGTTAAGATGGTCTTTTTCTTTCGCAAATTCAATATTTTTATCAAATATTTGTTTTTTTCATAGAAAATTCCTCTTTTGTGAAAAAGTCTTCTCTTTTATTTGAAAGTTTGACTACTTAGATAAAAATTTATCATTGCAGTTTAAAACTCAGACAATTTGGTTGAAAATGGAACTATTTTTTGAAAATGTAATTTTGGTGTTGAAAATTCATCTTTTATAGTAGAAAAATCATATTTTTGTTGTTGAAATGAATGAATTAATTTTCAATGATTGAATTTAAATCTGAGATTGCTTCATTCCACTTATAAAAGCTTTATGTTAAAAATGTTACAATATTCAAATTTTGTTCTTTGAATAATTATTTTTAGGAAATAAAAATCGGGCAAAGGAAAAATCAGGGGAAAGTAATTATATTTGAAAATGAATTTCTGGTCACCCTTCAATTAGCAATGCAATGTTTTCCATCCTTTTATTGACGTGGATAATAATAATTAAAATAAACATTTTTAAGAGCCATAGTGTGATAAATGGCATAATGAGGCATACATTTTTATATCAGAGCGCCTTTGTGCAGAATGTCCTCACATGCTCCTGTTCAGATTGTCTATGTATGCTTTTAATTACTCATGAGCATTCTGAGGCTTAAAGCCAGCCTCGGTATTCCCCGATCACATATTAAAGGCCTCTCCGGTAGGCATTATGTGGTAGTCAAGTTGGTTTATGACGTAGCGCAAGTGCAGCGTCATGTATATGTATGCGTATGAATATATGTGAATACGTTTTGCTTTGATGTAAAACTCTCAAAATAGAAGATCCTCAGAAAATATACTTATATGTACGGTAAATTATTTCTAACCTGTCGCAATTCTACAAGTCATGTCTCCCGATTTGTTTTAAATTTTCAGAGTTGCTTTGCATATGCGACAGTAGTTCACCAACTAATTTATAGACTTTTACTACCATCCCGTCCTGTCTACAGTGGGTGAAACTTTCGTCCCCAGGGAAAACGGGTATTTTCAAATGGTCATAACTTTCTGTCTACAAATGCGAATTAAATTTTTTATAAGTTATTTCTGAATGGGGCTTCACGGTCTTCCATCTCATCAAATTCATTTTTAAATTTTCATAAACAAGTTACTATATAAATTTTCTATATTTCGTGTAATTTTATTTAAATTTTTTAAAAAATAAAGCCTGAATTCTTTCTAATAAAAATATTGGTTGACATAATGAAACTCCTAATAGGTATATTATTAAACTTTTACTCGGGTAAACCCGGTTATACATCATAGCCACGGACTAAGTCAAGTGACTGATGAGATTAGAATGTTATAAGTTAATTCAAATAATTTAATACGATGGTTGAAACCTCTTGTGATGATGTTATAGGTATACAATTACGAGCGACCACGAGCGTTGGAGGTGACAACAGTCACCTCTGGATGCTTTCTTAGAGCTACCATCTTCTTACCATCTTCTTCTCATTATTATTATACCATGAAGCTATTTCCCTTTCGTGGTAGGCGTGATTCACTCGATGGGGGAAGGAGTAATGTGAGGAAAGGATAGAGAATTTTTAGATTGATCCAGAACTATCGTGTTATTTATATAAATAACAAGTTAGTTCCGAAACACTGTTCCGAACCAGGTTGCTGATCAATTTCTCTAGCGATCACCTCAAGTGAAGAGTCTCACAAAGTCGTCGTCATGTAAGGTTCTCCGTCCGGGTCTATTACTATCCAAGGTCTTTTTTTCAGGTGTCATTCATTCTACTAAAACTCGTTTTATTAACTTTTTGCCGCCATACTTTTCTGTCCTATCATACTAACTACCTTCTTTTGCATATATTTATTCTTTCATGCAGGCTCTCGTGTTTCTGTGGCCTCTTATGTCTCTTCTAATTAGGGTCATCCACACATTTCAACTATTCATTCCGCGGTCTGCCTCTGGGCTCACTGCTATTTACTTTACCTTGATACACTTGTTTCGTTAGTCGTTCATTTAGCATCCTGTCAACATGCCCGAACCATCTCAAACGATTTATTTCCCATGTGTCTCTAAGCGTCTCTTCTGCACCACATTCTTTGAGAAGTATCTCGTTACTCACTTTGTCCATCAGAGTTTTCCTGCATATTATGCGCATTAACCTCATGTTAATTGCGTTTATTTAACTCTTATCTTTTTTTTGATAAGTCCACGTCTCGCTACCGTATAGTACAGTCGCTACAAATATAGAATTATGTATTGCAATTTTAGCTTTATTTGATATACAGTCGACGCTATTTCCCTTGCGGCGGATGGGATCGTAGGGGAGTAATTTTTTTGGAAACGATGTTCCCCCACTCTCGAGTCTAATCTTGATGCGAATTGTTTCGCTCGCTACGAACGTTGCCGCGCGCGGATCAGTGTTTAGAAAAACTGAAAGTTCGATTTCCAGAATACATATTGTGGAAGTAATTACCTCACATTTGGTTCAAAAAAATTGTGAGCTCATCGTTCACTCGCGAAGTAAATTGAAAAATAGGTTAGATTACCAATAATCTTCTTACCTTCGTTTATGCTTCTATCTGATTCCTCATCTACCTTCCCGTCCGTTGCAAATAAGCTGCCGAGGTATACGAACTTATCAACTTTTTCAATTCTCTCATCATTTAATAAAATATTGCATAGTGTTCTCTCAATCTTTCCTTCGCACACTATAGTTTTTGTTTTATTTGCGTTAATTTGAGGCCCATGTTCTTCATGGTTGCATTCAGTTTATTCAACATTCTTTGCAAGTCTTCGATTGACTCTGCCATAACAACCTTATCATTTGCGAACGCTAACCCACGTACCATTACTGTTTCAAGATCCACATCTTCTTCATCGAAACAGTCACTTAAATTCCCATTTACCCTTATACTCGCTTTGCTACCCGTATATATTGTTTTTAGAGCTTGTAGGAGCCATCTATTGATGTAACCTAAATATTTGATTCTTACACGAACTTCCTGGCATAAACCCGCTTGGCACTTCCCAAATCTTTTTTTCTGTTATTTTCATTACCCTACGAATAAGTCTTTTTGAGCATATTTTACTAACGGTACTTCATAAACTAATTCCCCTGTAATTATTGCAGTCGCTTTTATCTCCCTTAATTTTGCATATTGGTACGATAATCGCCTTTTTCCAATCGTCTGGGTCGTCTCCCATCTCGAAAAATAAATTTATCAATTCACACAGTATATGTGGTATGTACTGGCCACCGTGTTTAAGCATTTTAGCGTTAATACTGTCTACTCCGGCAGCTTTACCGTTTTTCAAGTTCTTAATTGTATACCTAACCTCAGTGATACAGACTTTCTCAATTGAGTTTTCTAACGAATCGTGTTCTACTTTGCAGTTTTGGCACCCTATATCTTCATCTCCGAATTGTCCTCTAAAATAGTCTCTGAAAACGTCTTGTATTCCGTCTGCATTATATAGCATTTCCCCATTACTATTGCTCATGTTGACAAATTCTGTACATTTATTTCCCTCTATTTTTGTATAAAGCAGTTTCTTGCTTCCTTCAAAGTCGTTTTGTATTTTCGTCTCTTCTTCTGCTCTAACTTCTGCTCTAATTCTTCTCTGATGAGTAATCATTTATAAGTTTATTTCTTTCCTCATCGCTCAGACCTGTGATGTTTAAAGTTTTCTGTATGCTTCTTTCTTGGCATTTTAAGCAGCCTGAATTTCATCATTCCACCACGCAACACCAGGCATTCTTCCAACAACCGCGGTACCACACATTTCGATCGCACATATAACAATGATATTCCGGAACTTAGTCCATGTGCTCTCTATATCTTTATTGTTTATAAGCGCCTCCCAGGTTGCCTCATCTATGCTTTCAATTATCGCAATTTGAAAATCTATTCGTACATCCGCTTTGTGTATGTTCTCTATTTTTATTCTCGTTTGTTTTGTTTTCTTGGTTCTCTTTTTTCTACATTCCCGACCTAAGTTAATTTTGAAGATCAGAAAGTAATGATCCGTGTTGCATTCAGAAGCCCTCATGACCCTTGTATCTTTGACTAACTCTCTTAGTCTTTCATCCGCAACAACAAAGTCAATTATAGTGTGGCTATTTCCTTTAGACCAGGTGTAAATGTGGATCATTTTATGCCTCAGCCAAGTATTTGTTATAAACGGACCCCTTTCTAAGAATAGACCAACTAATTTATCTCCGTTATAGTTTGTTCTTGGATCCCCAAAATTACCTAGTACTCTTTCTGTATCCTGATTTTGGGTGCTCACCCATCCGTTTATGTCTTTTAGCAGAATTATTCTTTCCCCATGTTCTCAAATATTTATTGTGTCATTTAAAGTGTCCAAGAAGGTCTCTTTTACTTCTTTGGGATCACTATCAACTGGTGCCTAGCATGCTATGATAAATAATCTTCTGACTCCTACTTTCATTCTAATTCACAGCAGTCTGGGAGATTCGAAATCATGATCTCTGAGATGCTGCTTCGCTCTTTCATTCAAAATCAGACCTGCTCCTTGCCTACAATGTGATTCACTATCTACTTTTCACCATATTTTAAATCCGCCTTTCAAAACGCTGTTTTCTATGTCTCTACTTTCGCATCCCTTATTCTATGTTTCAGACACACGTAAAATAGCTAGTTTCCTCACGTCCATAGTTTTTCGCAATTCTTTTACCTTGAGATCATTTACCCCCCTAGCATTTCAAACACCGCATTTCCATTCGTCGCCTGAAACATAACCTTTATAATTAACGTGTGCATGCCTTTTGCAATTAAAGTTCCAGTCCTTTCCGAGACTATTTTATAGTTTGTATTATTCATTGTTTAGATTTTACGCCCAAGTACCACCTTTATGCAATAAGTTTATTTTCTGAGTCGAAATCATGTCAAAGTTAAGTAGCGAATCGTGATACGGTGGAGATCTTAGTTATAACGTCCGTCCCACCAAACTTCAGTTAATAAGGGAGGGTTGGGAGAGGGGAGCAGAACTGGCACCGAGAGAGTCGTCTTGGGTTTGTGTTTTTGTTTTTATGATGAGAAGATCAGCCTTCAGCAGCGTTGTATTATATGGGAGTTCATGTGTAGTTTTTAGGTTTAAAGTTTCTTTTTTATCGTAAAATTATAATAAATTGATATGAATTGCTTATCTTTAAGTACGTTTCGGATTTCCTAGTATTTGAATAACGAAACACAATTTCAAGAAAGTAGAAATATTCAAAGTTTAGAATTTTCTATTTGGCTTTTTCCCTAAACTCGAGATACATGACCGGCCTCTTTAAGAGTGATTACGTCAAAATATTTAAACAAAATCCTCCCGTATGTTATAAGACGGGCCGTCCTGTCCGAGTTAACGATTCATAATTATAATTGATATTTAAGATTGTTAACGCTAAATCTTGTTAACACTCAAGCCTGCTAACGTTCAACCCTGTTAAACCTCAAGCCTCCTGACGTACAAACCTGCTGAGGCTCAACCCTGTTAATGCCCAACTCTGCTAACGTTAATACCGATTGTCGCTTAAGGGGGAAAATACCTTTAGAATTTCCAAAATATCTATTTTTTTCATATTGTGAATGTATAATATGTTAAAAATATACTGCAAAAAGGAAAAAGGAAAATATTAAATATTTATGGAGATATTGTCAAAAATGTCAGAGTCCGCATACCGTCACAAATCAGGTAGTCGGAGCGCTTCGGTCGGAGCAATGTTTGTATATTCTTTTGTACCATAAATTCTGGGAAGGCTGATTACTACATTACTACGTTACTACGTTACTACGTTACTACGTTACTACGTTACTACGATTACTACGATTACTACGATTACTCCGTTTATTATATCGACCCGGAATCGCCGATTGATCGGTAAGTGACTGAAACTAATATTTATACCGTAATGAATCTTTAAACGTGATTATCTCGAAATTGTCTCTTCAAAAACTGCTCCTGCTGTAACTTAAAAAGTTAAGTTTTGTGGTAAAAACTGTTGAAAAAATGGTCGAAAATTTGGACCTTCGATTAAACAGCCGATATAAATTTTAATTTTTAACTTTTTTATTATTTGATAGGTTTATTCTTCCCTTTAATACATCAGTAATCGGACAAAAAACTTTTTTTAGATTAGATAAATGGAAAAATGTTGAGAGCTGCAGCAGTTTTCGATGCCTTCGAGCAGACGCTTGAAGAAATATTCTGCAGGGCGGCCATTTTGTAGAAAAATCACATGGTTGTTTACAATTTAACAATATAACAAATAGATGTTAACATTAATAAATGATCTAGTTATTTTATCAACTTAAAAAAATCATTAAAATTAATTGCTTTTACCCTTTCTAAAGGTATCTCCCCCCTTAAGCCAGTTAGCGCTCAAGCCTGTTAAATCTCAAGACTGTTAACGCTTAAGCCGGTTGACACTCAAGCCTTTTAACGATTCACAATTAGTATCAATATTCCAGAATTTAGCATCTACATTTTCGAGAAAAAATTGATAGACTAAATCTTTACTAGTGACTTGTGAATGATAAACATAAATTAGTAATAGTTTAAATTATTTATATAAATAAATTACGTATACAAATTACTACTACAGAGAATTTATATTTTCTCTTAATTAAATTTGAAAGTCTCGTGCCTGATAGAGGAATGAAAGTTGCTGATAGTTATATATAGTAGAGTGTTCGAAATTGAAAAAAAAAAGTTAGAAGGTCCCGAAAGCCCAGTGAAGTCTAAGAACATGTCCGCACAACGACCAAAATTATTATCACATGTTTTTCAAACCAAACTTACGTTCTCACGAGACTTGATATAGAGTTAAAAATTTATGAAATTAAATAAGAAGCATTAAGAAATGTTTGACTGGTCCTAAATTTCTGCAATTATAGTCTTTTTCGTAAAAAAATTTGTTTGTTATGTTTTATTATTATAAAAATATAGGACCAAGTAAACTTTTCTTAGTGCTTTTTATTTGAGTCCTTAAATTTTTAACTCGATATAGTGCTCCGTGTAAACGTGAGGTGGATTTGAAAAAAAACTGAAATTTTTTTTGAGATTACGCTCACATGGCCTTGATACATTTTTTCTTTAAGAAAAAAAACTTTCTGTAATCTCAATCAAAATCATCAATATTAGGTGTGTCTAATTGACTTTCAAGATTTTTCTTAATAATTACCCACAGAATACGTATCAGGGATTATATTTTATTTTGCACCCGCATAAGTGTGTTCTATGGGTTCCCAAAAAATCCCACAAGTAAAAAATTGGGTTTTGTGAGTTTATGGTGATAATTTTTGTTTATACTTTATTTAAGTACAATTCCCTAATTATAAATAACACATTCGTTTTTGTTTATATTGTTTATAGCGATTTTCACTTCGGATAGTGTTAGAAAATCACGGCTGTTTTTGATTTTTCAATTTATTTTCCACTTTTTAGTTACAATGAGGCAATAATCAATTTCAGTTACCGGAAGTAATCCTTTAAAAAGTGTATCTTTATTTTATATAATTCTCTATTTAAATTATGCTAGAAAGTTAAATTTTGTCTAAAAGTATTTACTTTAATTAGGTTTTTAGATACAAAGAAATATGAATTAAACATAAGAGAAAATCATTTTTCTGAACAATCTCTTCCTTTTCTGTGGACATATTTTTCTAAAATAAAACCAGATATTTCAAATATTCTTCAAATTTTCTGTATGTATCATATTGAATATAACGTCTCCTTAAAGTAGTAACTAAAAGCCGTTTTGTTGGAATTAATAGTGTCAAGCATTAGAAATAGAGTAAAAATACTTCCTTCCGAAAAAGTGGAATACAATTTAAAAAGTGATTCTTCTTATGGTACATTTATTATTTGTCTACAACGAAAAAGTCAAAGAAAAGCTGAAAATTTCAGAAAAAACTGCAACCTTATAGCATTATTCAAGAAGAACATTAATTTATAATAATACATTGTTTAAATAATAATTCTTTTAAATTAAAATTAATTTTTTGTTAACATGCATTAATTATTACATAACTAAGTAAAAAGTAAACCAAAATTTCAGATAAAACAGCAACTTTATAGTAGGAAGAAAGAAGAGCATTATTGAAAATAATAATAAATTATTTAAGCATTCAAAATTGTAAACTTAAATTAATTAAACCTCATTATATTTGACAAGTGGGCCAAAAGTCTAGAATTTCAGAAAAAACCGCAAACTTTTACCATTATTATTAAACGACGTCGTCTAACCTTTTGAAATAAATGTTACTTAGATATTTAAAAGGAAACTCATTATTTAAGGGAAAAGATTTACTCCTGATGGGCTTTATGTAAATATGCTGAACAATTGAAACAACAAAATAAAAAATTCCGTTTTTACCAAAAGGAACCAACCAACTCATTTCCTTTTTGAGAGGCATCCCTAAAACATAATCAGAAGAGAAACTGAGATCTAACAAAAGAACTATTTTTATTTTCGAAATGGAAATGTTCCTTTTTCAATATCTAAAATGTATCTCCAGATGCTACCGTCTCAAAATTCATTCTTCTTTCCATCTCCGATAAAATTGAATCCAGACGTTCTAAATAATGAAATGGCAGAAAAGAGCCTCTAAATATTGCAAAGGAAGATCTTCTCTACCTCCCCTAAGTAGATTCAATACAGGTCAAAATTCACAAGGGTCAGGAAGGAAAGAATGAAATTCCGACATGACTTGCTTAACCAAAGGAATCGTTGCCCATCCCTATTCGAGTGTCTGGATGAGAACACAACTCGAGTCCTTGAAATCTTGGAATCCGAATTCTCAACGCGCTTGCTGATTGTCTTCCTATTTCAATCAGTGAATCGCTCCATCCCATTCTTCCTCATTCAAGGATCCTGTTGCAGGATTATTATACTATATCCCTCGCCTAGCGTCGCGTCGCGTCAAGTCTCCACGGCTCATCGCCTCACCTTTCCAGTGCACGCATTTGCTGTGAAACAGAGTGATCACACCGTGCCAGTGAATAAAGCAAAAGCAGGAAGGAGGTGGGAATTCAGGATAGTCCGGGAGACGTTTGTCGAAGAGGTGGTTTGTGAATCGGGACGTCAATGGGGGGCGGCGGGTTGGAGTGACAGTCGTGGAGTATCTGTGAAGCTGTGAAGTGAAGAGAGGAGAGGAGAGGAGAAGAGTAGATATAACGTTAAGTGCATTACGTTGCTGCAGATGCTATACAGCTTCCTGCTTCCACAATGACCAAGCATTGCACGTTGCACGAGTTTCTACTTCCTTTACCCTTTTGTTTTTCTATCGGCACAAACCTATTTGATTTTCCCCTCCACCCTACTTCTCTATTGTCTCTGGTTCCCCACCCTTACATGTAAGAACAACGTGATGTCCATTTTAACAGCAACACTGCTTTTCCAACACTTTAGGAAGAAAGGACTCGTTTTTTAATTCTATTTAATCTCTACAGTTGATTTTGTTTTTAAAACATTGTTACCCTTAGGTTCTTATCAGATGAGATAGTGAAAAATGTGATCAAAGCAATTTCACGTCAAGTGTCCTAATTTAAGAATTTTTCTCAGCCGATCAGAATCAAACTTCTTTTAATTTCGAGGGTCTGTCCGGAAACTGCGTGACCAGTTTTATTTTTTGTTCGATGCCCAGTTAAATTTTTCCACCAAAAAATTTTTTACGGAAAGTGTCGAATTTTTAATAAAAAAGATGGGTTTTCACAAAGAAAAATTAATTTTAAACTCAACAGTTGCATCAGCAATCAACTAGTTGAAGTTTTAAATAAAAGAGACCTAGAAAGATGATCTTTCTAGCAAATGGTTAAATTTTCGTACAATAAGATTAGAACTCGACCGAAAAGAGTTGCGTTTTTTAACCAATTCTTTAAATACTGTATTAAAAAGACGAATTATTTAGTAGGCAGTTGATCTGCAACTCTAAAAATTAAATTTATATTTAAAACGTTGATTTTGAACCAAGAAAGATAACTTTTCTACTGATGACTTTTCTATAAAGCTGTTGAATTTTTGACCAAGAAATATAACTAACAAAATATTACAATTCTTAACAAAGTATAAATAGATTAATTTTTAACTTATCAAGGATAAATGTTTAACAGAAAATGGAACAGATTCATTATTAGATACAAAGACAAATGCAAAAAAAATCGATATAAAAGTTAAAGTTTTAACCAAAGAAATGAATCTTAAAAAACGGGATTTTTAACAAACCAGTTCCAGTCTCAATCAAGCTGTTGAGTTTTCAAACAAAACAGATGAATTCTTAACTAAATAGTTGAATTTTCAACCAAAAATATGAACTTGCCACCGTAATAAATATTTCGTTGCAAAAAAAAATGTTATAAAAACAGTTACATTTTTAAATAAGAGTTTATCTTTTATCAGAAATAATTGAATTTTTAACAAAATGGGTCATTTCCAAATAGTTTAACATTATACAAACAAAAACAAATTTTTACCAAAATACATTAATTTCCAACTATAAAAATAAATTTTCTAGCAAATCCTTCAGTTTTAATCCGAAAAAGATAAATTTCCAACCAAAAATCAAACGAATTTTTAACAAAATAGATGGATTTTCAACAATACAATTACATGTTCAATCATATATTAGAATTTTCAAACAAAGTGGATGAATTCCAAACGAAGAATATAATAGTAGACTTTTCACTAAAAAAATTTACTTTTTAACCAAAAATCTATGCAGCTAAAAAATGACCAACATGTTGAAATTTCATCTTTTTGGGTAAAAATGAAATTTTTCGGTTAAGAGTAAATCTGTTTTGTTTAAGGATTAAAAAATCTCTTTGAAAATTTGTCTGTCTTGGCTTAATTCAACTATTTTGTTTATAAAATAAAAAAATTTTCTTGGTTTAAATATCAAACTTTAACATTTGTTGTCTACAATTCTTCTTTTTTGGTTTATAACTCAACTATGTACTTTCTTGAAAGTTGAATTACTTTGTCAATTTACATGAAACAGTATAGTTTTACCAATTCGTGGTATGTTTTTATTTTGATGACACGTGCATAAATCAAGAAATAAAATTAGATCAGAAAATAGTACGTAAAGTAGGGGGGTGAAAGCTTACGTACCCTGAGATAAAAATTTTACGTTAACGAATGGCTCCTCATTCAGAATAATTTAATGAATCATTTTGAAAATAGATCCATTTGACCCTCCTCATTTAAAATCCATCATTTTTGAAGATCTGGCATTAAAATCAAGGAAAGATGAGGCAGATTTATAAATATTTAATGTGAAATATTACAAAAATATCAAGTTAATAATATTGGGAATATTTTTTCCATATTCATGAAAATATGGGCTCTACCTTATAGAAATTTAATTTCCTCGAAAGACGATTCCGAGGGACTGAGTCAAGAAAATATTAAAGTAAGAAACAAAGGAAATAAGAGTATAAAATCCGATGCAAGAATAATAAAATAACAACGTGCTAAAGCTGATATCTTCCTGTTACCGGTGTTTTTGAGTGTCAGTTGCACGCGCTAAGGTACGTGAGAACGGGAATTTGTCGAGGGTGAAACAAAATAAGAAACTGGGAAATAAAAAGAAAAATAAGGTGATTGCATTAAAAAAGTTTACTGCTTGTACTGGAGGGTTGTGAGCAATGAAAGTAACCGAGTGGATGTAGTACTTTCAAAGAAAAAAGGGAGTTCAAAATGATACTGAAAGTGCGCAGTCATACAGGAAACTAGACCCGGTTTCATTACCGCCTAAGTAATGCCAATGAACTGTTATTTAAGATATAATGTTTGACTCTTTGAAACTTAAGACTTGAAATTTATTCAATAAAAACTTTAAACAAGAAATACTCATTTTTGACAAAATAGTTCTATTTTCAACCAGTGAGATTAATTTTAAACGAAAGTTATGATGCTTCAAGAAGAAAATATTTTTTACGATGTTTTTCGACTTTCAATCAAGTAGTTGAATTTTTAAACAAAAGAGATGATTTTTTGTCTAAGAAGATTAATTAACTATCAAAAAGATAAGTTTTCAACAGAACACAATAATTTTATCTTGAACCAAAAAAAATCAAATAAGCAGTTCAACTTTTAACTAAGTAGTTAAATTTCAAACCAAATATTTGAATGTTCTATAAAAGAAGTTTATTATTCAACCAAAAATAAAATGGTTAAATTTTCAGTAGAAAAATGCACGTTTAAAAAAATGTTTGTATTAGTTTATTATTTAACTTGAAAAATGCGATTGGTTATATTTGCTTCAGGTACTTAGCCCTATTTAATGACATTTCCTCAAGAACTTATACAATTGGTCAATTTATTTTTGTTGAATATAATTTTAAATTATCGATTCAATTCCTGGATTTGTTTAATTTTTATAAAGAATTTAATGAACATAACTGTTATCTGCCGCATTTTCATAATTTTTATGAATAACTTATATATATTTTTTTATAAAAATTAGTAAGATTATTGTTTAATTGCAAACAATCACAGAACACTAATAAATAGGTTGAGAAAGTTTGATAGAAAATTCACTTGTTTGGAATCTTTCTGAACAGGCAATTTTTATCTTCATGCGAAATCATTTATTTTCACCCAAATAAATAAATTCGTTGACAATAGACTACCATTTAATATCATTTGCCATTGTTATAAAAAATGTTTATATAAAAATGTACTTATTTGGCATTTCTATGGAGAGAAAATTTTTATTTTATATGAAATAATTTCTCTTCATTTAAAAAATAAAGTTTGTCGACATTTTTATGAACTAACCACTTCTTTCTAGGGAATCATTTCTTTTCGTCTGAAAAAAAAATTTGTACACAACATACTACCATCTGACAAAATGTTTAATTGTTATAAACATTTTCTATACAAATATAAAACTCGTTTGACATTTTTATGGACAGAATATTTTTCTTTTCTGCGAAATCATTTATTTTCATTTGAAGTATAGATCCTACAACAGTTTTCACTGTTATATACCATTTTTGCAAACAAATTTAATTATATGACGGCTATTGTCATCGTTTATATTGCTATGAAAATGTATTCAATGGCAATATTTAAAACTCTCCACTAAATGTCAAGCAAAGCCATGAAACAGGTTTTTCTGTGGCTTTTATTTTTTAATACTATTTTTACTTTTAGGAATTTAAATCATTTTTTACTTTTTCAATTTCACCTTTTTCTGATTTATTAATGAGTCTTTGAAATGCATGCAACTTTGCGATATCGTAATAGTTTATAATAATATCTGATGTTGTTGGATTACAGTCTATTGTGTACAGGTACTGTTCTTCAGCTCTGAAAAAATGCTTTTTAATTGCTTTAATGTTTTAGCTACTAAAAAAACTCTCGTTTTCAGTCCATTGTCGGAGTCTGCCTGCAAATAGGTTTGGACTAAATTCAGGGCGAGGCAAGCGTAAACAGTTAGGGCCACCTGAACTGTTTTCAATTTGGATGCATAATATTGCGCAATAAACTTGACTAAGTACTTGCGCATAGCGGCCCTTCCGCAGCAAGAGTCACAACCAGTTTCGCACTACCCCATGAACAACCGCGTGGGCTAACAGTTGGAGGAAGCCCGAGAACGGGAGGACTGTAAACGAGAGTTTAATGTACTTACACTGTTTTTAAATTGTAAGTACAGCAACGAAAGTGAAATTACTAATTCCATATCTTTTTGAAGAAATATCAATGAATTGAGCAAATAGCGCAAATATTACCATTTTCATTTTTCAAGTTGAATACAAAATTATTAAGAACTTATTCATAACCTTAAGTACCTATTTAAGTACATCTAACATTGTAAGAATTTGTGTTATTTTTAAAAACAGGGATTTAACTTTTAAAGGGTACCTCTTGTAACGAGGGGCTACTTACTACGAAATCTTAAAACTGTGAATGCCGCAATCTGTATTGAATTCTTATGGCCAATTTCAAGATTTTTTTACGATTTGCGTGATACTCGAAACAGATCTCCCGAGTGTTTCCGACAGTGTTTGAATCTTTCCTAAGGGGATTTCATCGAACCGGCCGGCTGGAGCGAAGCATTTCGTGACGTACTAAGACTTACTGAGACTAAACTTTGGGACTAATCAAGGAACAACGTAATAGAATTTATAGATTCCTACTGACCTCCACAGGGTATTTCGTAAGTCCGGGAGTCACCTGAAATCTCAGTTACCAGCCCCTCGTTTCCAACTCTGTTCACGATCAGAACTCACGTGCGATTCTAAAGAGTCGACTAAGCTCGGCGGTTTTCCGATTCAGGTGGCTGTTTGTTATACGCAGATGAGCGTATGTCGGAAGATCATGAATCATGTATCAGAATTCTCCACACTATCTTACATCTGTCTACTCTTAGTAGTCAAACTTTCCAAGATTTCTCAGGAATGCTTCATTGCTGAGAGTTTCTACGAGTTCCTCAAAGAGTTCTCTTAAGATTGCCCGCTCGGGAATCTAAGATTTACTAGTAAGTAGCGCCTGGCTCTGTGAAAAAGTTGTGACTGGGTCCTTCACAACATCAACGCACTTGCCCATTCATCGCAGCTTATTCAGCAATTTCTGGCAAAACACGGCCTCACGAAACTTCAGTAGCCACAATATAATCCAGTCCTGGCTTCCTGTTATTTCTGGCTGTTTGGAATCAAGCAGAATGCGACGAAGCAGATGTGAGCTGCTATGGAAGGTTACTTTAAGCAGAGCTTGCTAGAAAACGTTTGGGGCTTCAAAAGGGCAGTGCGTTGAATAGGAAGAGAAGATAATCGCCATTGACCAGAATTAAGTCTTGGTATACCACAAGGTCGGATACCTTTTAAATGTTTCCTAAATATCCAGGCGGGAACGTAGATATAATTTATACATTGTGGAAGAAATTACGTATGTAATATTTCCGATTATATATCACTTTTACGCCTGGGTTATAACTTTATGTACCCAACTGTGTCTACATAAATAATTTAGAATTAACTTTCCGCAGACGATATTTAATATTAAATTTAATCTCTAAAAGGTATATAGTATGATATTTTATAAAAACAACCCCTGTTATAGTGAATTTCAGACCACCCTTCCTCGAAATCTGAATGGAATAAAGTTACAACAAGCTAGTCATGCAGGCGCACAATGGCACATCTAACTTTGGGTCTCTTATTATAACATTACATGAATGAAATTTGTAAATGAGATTTATAATGAAAGTGTAATTAAATTATGCGCGTAAACTTTGACTACAAGGCTGTGAGTCGTGATAGCGACGAAATTGAAGCTTACTGACCGTAAAATAGCATGCATAGTGATTCGCGTGTATTTCGTGAACATGTACCTATACTATACATATAATACACTCGAGAATTCGACGGTTTATGGAAACGGAGAGGACATTAAAGAGCAGCAGGATAGTAGACAAAATATGGGTTCAATACTCATATGTATAATATAAATGTAGAATATATATGTATACGTATATGTGTGGGTGCGTTATTTGTCGGATAGTGAGGAAGAGAAGAGCAATGCGAGAACGTTAAATGCATTACCTACCATCGCGAACTCAACCCGTGTACAATAACCCAGTACTCTTGACTCCGTTCTCGAGAGATAGAAAATTTCACCAGCAAAAGTCATTGATGCTCTTCTCACTAGTAGCTTATTTCACTTATAATAGCACTCACTTAATTTGTAAAAAATACTT